>NC_044274.1:68479133-68618026 GCF_003957555.1 Calypte anna | reverse complement strand
TCTTTCTTTCTTTTTCTTTCTTTCTTTCTTTCTTTCTTTCTTTCTTTCTTTCTTTCTTTCTTTCTTCTTTCTCTTTCTTTCTTTCATTTCTTTCTTTCTTTTCTTTCTTTCTGTTCTTTCTTTCTTCTTCTTTCTTTCCATCTCTTTCTTTCTTGTCATTTCTTTTCTTTCTTTCTGTCTTTTCTTTCGTTCTTTCTTTCTTCTTTCTTCTTTCTTTCTTTCTTTTCCTTCTTTCTTTCTTTCTTCTGTTCTTTCTTTCTTTCTTTCTTTCTTTCTTTCTTTGTTTCTTCTTTTTCTTTTCTTTCTTTTTTTCTTTTTCCCTTCACTTTCCTTCCTTCCTTCCTTCTTCCTTCCTTCCTTCCTTCCTTCCTTCCTTCCTCCTTTCCTTTCTTCCTTTCTTCCTTTCTTCCTTTCTTCCTTTCTTTCCTTTCTCTCTTTCTTTTTACATAAAGAAAACTAGGACATTCTGTAGTTTGTGTCCATACAGAAGGTGAGTAAATTATAATTACTGAATGTCTGAGAGAAAAATTTACAAGGAATAACTCATCTCACCCACGTTATTAAGCTGTTTCTCAATGTCTTTGTTATTTGACTTCATGTCTGATGACAAATTTTAATAATCACATCCCAGGGTAGTTTGCAAATTTAAAGCAGTGTATAAGATTTCACCTTTTGATTTTTTACTTTCATATATTTTTCTCTGAGTCAACAACACCCTCACAGACAGAATGAGTAAACCTAAGGATGAATTATCAGTCGAGATCCGGTCTCTATAATACCATGGTGAATGACATGAAAGTACTGAATTATATTTACCAGAAGTACATTCCCCACTTTCATAACAACTTCCAGGATGTAAGAAAAAGCCTCCAGTATTCTATTCACAGACAAACACAACAGACCTGACAATGAAAAATTTTTAGTGCCAACAGTGCCATTTACTTCATAGCTCAGAACTATTCTTTAGTGTTGGAAGAAGGTCAAGCAAAAAGAACCAGCCAACAAACCAAATAAAAAAAACAGAAACCCCAAAAGAACCAAACCAAAACAACCAACCAAGCAAACAAACCCTAATGAAACCCATGTTTAATCCACCTTTTTGTGTAAACAATTAAATAATTTTCTTGTTCTAACTTTACACGACAACATTAACAGTTAATGAATTGTTTCATTCTTTTCTGCCATATGTTCCATAAATAATATACAAAATCCTTTGTTTGTTTATACATTTCTGAAACTGCCTGCCTAGTTTTTGACAATGTATGACAAAGAATCTTAAAAATCAGCAACAGAAAATACATTAATCATAAATATAAAACCATTGGACAGAGAGAATGATATTGATACTAAAGCATGGATCTGTCAATACTCTCTTCTGCAAAAAGAAAACAATCTCAATGAACCCAGCCAACTTTTTTTTAGCATTATGCTTCCTCCCCATTTGAAAGTATAGTCTTGACTAGCAGCAGCTATGTGCTAGCTGCAGAAAAAGATTAATGAGTTTTGTCTTAAATTCCGCCTAAGATGTTATGTGTATTTCAAAGAAGCCACTAACTGAGGATTAATGCTACTTAATTTCTCACTGAATAGAAATATAGGTCCTTTTAATGTCACTTACTAAATGATACTTTCAGTTAAGTATTTGACAGCACTTCCAATGGTTTTCCTTTTTCTGCATTGCCCCAGTCCTCCTAATATTTTTGTGATAAATATCTATGAGAAGGTACTTCTGAGTTCCATTTAATGTAGCTTCAGAGAGTCTCCTATGTACCTATTACACCATAAAGATCTTTGCTTGGCCAGGAATCAATATCTTCTCATTTACAAAAAGGAATAACAATTAGAAGATGCATTTATTTGCTCACAGCAGGGTGATATGAGAATACGCTACAGCACACTGGTCTTTCTGACCTTTATTTTTTCCTTTTTGCTCTCTACTGAAATGTGCACGTTTCCACCAGAACAGCCTCCAGGGACTGCAATGTGACAAGCAGCATGTAGAGGTGCCTGCCTTGTCCACCCCATGAGAACGAGTGATGCTTGTAGGAGGCCCTGAGGCTATGTCATATCTGACTGCACTATCTGTGTACTCACATACAGGAGTAGCATCTCTTGGAGCATTCCTTCTCTTCTCATCCACAGGGTAGGCCAGGTAGTTCATGACTGAACCTTGGAGTGCACTGGAACAGTGCTGACCACCCCATTATGTGCTTCATGAGCCATAAAAGATCACTTAGAAACCCTATAATGGCAGCATTAGTCTCCAGCTTATTTCCTAAACACCAAACTGACTCATCTGGAATTACTGTTCTCATCTTGTATATCACATGTATTAGAGACAGATTATCATGATAAGCAGCAAGACAGAAAAACTATATGCAGGCTACTTGGAAGTAAAGCATTTCCAGACCTCCCTGGGGATCCGAGGGTGTTGCATGTAGAGTCTGCAAGAAATGCAGCATTAACATACTTTTAAAATTAGGAGCAATATCCTAATTCGCATCATGGAAGAGGCTGTTGGAGTGACAGGTAGGCAGAAGGAGGAGGCAGAGAAATTACATGTGGGTAGACTGCTTTTCAGCTTGAAAAACTCTATGTTGGAGGCCTGGTGTAAGCAAAGCAGGTGAATGGTTGCAAATTAGCTCTAGGAAGCTGCTATAATATATTTCAAGCCTTGGGGGGAAAAAAAAATCACAAAAACCCGCTACATAACAAAACAAAAACATAGAAAAGAATTGGCTGGTTTTGAAGATAAAATATTTTCTAGAATACATAAAATACATGCTTTTACAAGAGGTCACCTATGTTGCAATCTGAAAGTGCTCTATGGACCTTCAAGCTAGGTCCATAATAAACTTATTAAGAGAGAAAATTGCATTATGCTATCCTGGAAACATAAAGGGAAAGGCTGAGCCAGGAAGCTTAGTTCACAAGACCTTATCTGCTGTAAAATATCTGTGAAGAGGGAAATCTCCATAAAAAAGACACAATCAAACCAAAAAATCCCAAAGCCCCTCAGACAGCCAACTAACAAAAGGTTTGGTAACCTAACAGAGAATGACACTAACTCTTTAGCACTATTAGAATTATTTCAGTTTAAGAGACATTTCCATTAAGATGGGAGAACTGGGAGAAGATCTATCTAAAATTTTCCTTCCTTTTGCTTTTAATTCAGAGCTATGCTTGAGCACCTGCAAAAGAATACAAAAGGTTCCTGTAAACTGAAGTTAATTTGTTATCCCTCCTGCAATAGCTTCCAATACAGCAATCTGTGTGCCCCAGTATTTCAGGTATTACATGAATCTGTTACATTTCAGTATAACATTGCATCCATGGAAAAGGTTTAGCAGGGTAAATGAAGTTCTCAGATAATTTCCAGTTACATCACAGGTACATTTTTTCTTCCTAATTAGGATGACTTTCCACACATCTAAGACCTAAAACATAGCTACGATACAGCTTTACATCCTCTTGGTAGTTTTTATGAGAACTACACATCATAAGCAAATCAGAATGTTTGTGATGTGTCACATTTCTGGAAGGAAATCTAAAATTAATGAAGGTTGCCTATAGGCAATCAGGTCTATCTACATAAAATAAAACTGAAAAAATTAAAAATTTCAGTGAAGGTCAAATAATTTCTACTAAATGTAAGGAAGCATTTTAAGAATCTTTACTGCACCTTTAAGCAACAAATAAATAAATACATAAATAAATTCCAAATTGCAATTGTAGGAAGAGAAAATTGCTGATAAGAAAAATTGTGTAGTTTTAAAATTTTTATTTATTTATTACACAACATATTAGAAACCTAAAGCCATTGCTTGTTCACCTATAGCAAAATATCTTTGGAGTGAACCATAAAAATCACTCCATATGTAATTAAGTTTGATTGCATTGGAGGTGTTTCTATGAAACATTATTGGATTTTTGTAAATTGTTGTGGAAAGGCCTTTTATTTCTAATCATTGTTAAAGACAAACATAGTGTTTAAAAGAGCAAATAATTGTGTAGGACTTGGGAGCTGATGATATACTGGAACTCAGCAGAACAGTTAGTTTATTAAGTTATAGGATGCACAAATTTGATGTTCAAGGCTTTGTCAGTTGATGAACGTATCACACAGTGCCCCTCCTTCTTCTGAATAATTAATTTTTTATTGAAAAATGTCTCTTAATCTTGTTTTACTGTAGACTTAATCATGGTCTATGATGACTTCATTGACCACCTAAAATAAAGGAGAATAAATGTGAACTTACAGGCAATATTTTGAAAATACTATTTTGGTTTCAAAACAAATGAAACATAGGATTTCATAATGCTATGTGGTTTAAAGCAGATATTAAAGACTATCTATCTCTTTATTATTAAATTATATGCATGTCATAAGCATCCTTGATACTATCTAGTGGAATTGAGCTATGGTTTCCTACATTAAGTTTCCTTGTATTTTTTTTTAATATGATGGAGTGCTTTGGGTCTAAATTATCTTCTGGATCTAAATTACAAAGAATTTTGACATTTTTTTACTGAAATACCCAACTCTCAATTTGAGGTTTGGTTTCTTTAAATTTTTGTAACACATATTTCTTCCTTGCCATCAACTGTTAGAGGATCTTTAAATTTCAGTATTGGGAAAAAGATAAAGATGTGTTGTAAATATCCATTCAGTTCAGGAGAAGAAAAAACAAAAGAAAAAAAAAAAGAAAAAACCAACAACCCAGCACCCAATTTTTTTAATCCATGTGTATCCATGAGACTGTCAAATGTACCAAAAATATCAAAGATGGGAGAAAATTGTTTTTTTCAGACAGCAAACAAAGACAATAATTGCTACTCTGTGTCATATGATATTCTTTGAAAGGCATTTCTTCAAAATCTTAGGAATGTCTCCAGCTCATTTAATGGTGTTGTTAAGTGAGTTCTTTTCTTGGTTTGTTTACTTGGAATGACAGTGCTAAATATTACAAAGTATCACAAATGCATTGTAAATCACACTGCTCGTTGTACTGACATTTTTTGTGTAATAATGATAAATGCAAGCGAAATTCTAGAGAAATTATCGCCTTGTGTTCTTATTTATGAATTTTCAGATTTCAAGTATTAATCTGATTACTACTGCAAAAACAAGTTACAGGAACTGTTCCTTAGTTTATCAGAAAGTAGTTCCTACCCTGTTTTCCTCTTTTTCCTTTTAGAAAAACAATCCTGAATCAAACAAAAATAGATAAAGAGAAGATATCTGAAAATAATGAGCTCAACGGGTAACTTTTAGTTGGATGGAAAGGAGAGATGATAAAAAACAAAAAAGAAGCTGCAAACTGAACACAAAAACCATTTAAAGTTCAACCAGAATATTAACTATACGCTCTAGAAAATGGTGGTCATCTATTTTGTTACAATAGTATGTATTATTTTTGTTAGAGATTATATCACTAATTTTATGTAATTCTTTTAGTCTTTAAAATTGTTGGTTAAACATATATTTCTATCAAGTGATCAAAGTGTTACTGTTAAAATTTATCCATGGATAGCACCTGTTTTGTTATTATAGATAAAAACAGAGAAAATGTTTATTTTGCCTTTTCTACAACCAATACATGTTTTTACAAAATCTATTCCATGTACATTTCCAAAGCATCTGTACAAAAATAATAAGAAAGACTTCCTCTGTGAGCAATAGAACTAAGTAAGCCTAGTTTTCTACAAATACTATGGGGTCTTTTTTGTTTTGTCAAAATGTAATGCAATATCTGCATGACACTCCAAATAAGACAATCTCTGTCATCCAATATAAAGCCATGCTGCAGTATCATAAGATGCCCTTCTAATAATTTGTTATAATTTGTCCTCCAAACCACAGTGTTTCAGTCCCTTTTAAATGAGTTTGTCTGCCCCCTTTCACTTTCTCAGCCTTTGATGAGAATTTCTAGTTGCTTCCTGTGGTCCCCCAGTTAAGAGGAACTTTTGATCAATCTGCAGATTCCCATGCTAGTATCTCCATCATGACAACCTCAGCCCTCTACTCTTATTATTCTGAACCTTCTCATCAGTGTAAGCATTTGCTGTCTAAATTATGTGTGTGCCTTTTCTGCCCATAGAGAGACAAAAGTGTCTTTATTTGGCAAATTATGTCTCCAGTTTTTTAGGACATACATCCATCTCTCAAAGAGACTGTGGAAGTTATTTTCAGTTATTAAAAAATATATATCCTGCCACTACTGTGAAAGCTTGGCCTTCCAGAAGTCCCATATCCCACATGGTCTAAAAATGTGCCATATGCAAAAATCCCAAAAAACAAGCATAAAAAAAATTTGCAGGAACTAAACTACATTAAATGGGGAAAAAAAAAATTGGATGACAGGCAAGGATTCTAGGACTTTGAGCCATTTAACCCCTGACTGTCTAAAACTTTGCAAAGAATTTCAGTGTTTGCAGTCCAAACAGAACATGTTAATGTTATTATTTTCTTTTTCCAAGATTTGAAAGTAATTCCTCAATTAGATCATCATTGCTTCTCAATAATGAAAAATAGGCTGATACAACAAATTTCTCTTGTGCAGTTTAGCATGGTAGTTCAGCTTTAGGAAGCTATAGTGGATCAAGCAGAGGTATAATTTTTGTTATCCTTAGTGAGTAAGTACTTGGTTCATTTCACTCCAGCATATTTTTCAAAAAGTGTATTTTTCAAACTTATAACAGAAGAACAGAATCTGCAGGTCCAAATGAACAGGATGGAAAAAAAAAACCAAAAAAACCAACAAACAAAAAACCCCACATCTCTACAGGATTGGTAGGGTGGACCATTCCTATGATTCCTAGGGACTTCTCCTGCCAGGAACAGGAATGATATGAGAATCAACAGATGACATTTGGCATTGAAGTACAACTCTTCCCTGTCTGTCTAATAGAATGTGACTTTTCTTCAGTTAATAACACTTTTGTATTTCAGATACAACAGTCTTGTATTAATCTGTGGACTGTAAGAGTGAATTTAAACCTTGCCTAGGCTGCAAAAGTTGTTTTGGCCCAGAAAACAATCTGGATGTAAAGGGGTTATTCTAACCTGCATGCACAAACGTGGATTGAAAGATGGGTTTTAATCATCAACTAGTCAAATGTTAATGATCAAAAAGTTTTTGTTAAATGTATTTTTGGCTACTCTTATCCCCTTCTGCTTTTTGTATCCTCTCCCTCACCAGGAAAAGAGGAAATATTGAGATTTAATATTCTTCCCTACAGCTGCACTTCTCCAACATTGCCTACAAAAGCTACAAAACTTTACTGTTGAATAGCTGTTAGGCACCATTAGATCTCTGGTGAATGTGTATATCATATTTGTAAAAGCCACCCTAATTTGCACAAACTAAAATATTTGACTGCTTTTGCTAAAAAGTAACTTGTCAAATAATATGCCTCCATATTATATCTATCCATGCTTTATAACTGAATTTTATAGCAATAATTGTTGAACATTTAGCTGATTGGAACTGGACTACTTGAAAGAATACTACCTTTCTGAAAATTCTAATTCTTGAGTGCCACGTTTAAAACTAATGTCTTAAAACTAAATACATACAGAAACATACTTTATCCCACTCTTTGCTTTCATGTTGTTATGTTAGAAATCTCTTTAAAAAGGAGGGTCTTCCAGACTGAGAATAATGGAGGATGGAATTTGCCTTTTAAAGTGTTCTTGCTTATGTGTTATTGAGTGTTATTGAGATTTAGGATTAGACACACAAGGTCATAATGCATTACAAATTCTGTTGAATAGTGTGGCAAAAATACCCATTCAGTGATGACATAAACAGTGTTTATTCTATGTGCTTACACTTAAATACATTTTTTTCCTTCTGAGTTTCACTTTATTTCTATTGGAGGAAGAATTATTATTATTATTTTTTATTATTTATTATTATTATTATTATTATTTATTATCACCATTACTATTTATACAATTATTTATATTAATATATAATTAATACTATGGTTGACTGCTAGTAGTGTAAAATTATTACTATTACTCTTTATATAATTATTTCTATTAATATTAAAATTATTATTGTATTT
This sequence comes from Calypte anna, assembly GCF_003957555.1. NCBI lineage: Eukaryota > Metazoa > Chordata > Aves > Apodiformes > Trochilidae > Calypte > Calypte anna. The sequence continues at coordinate 68,609,953 of NC_044274.1, read as the reverse complement.
GACTGGTGGTAATATAAAACAGTACTGAGCTTCTGCTCCAGGGTGAGATGTCCTGATTTTGAACTCAAAAGAGACAACATTGCTGGTGCTCTGGGACCTGCATGATCCTTAAGAGGTTCCTGTGAGGATAGAGATGTCAGCCTGAGGGCTGGAGGAGCTTTTAACACAGAAAACCCAAGTCATCTTCAAATGATTTATTTCCCAAGACCCATATTCCATAAAATTAATATTACAAACATAAAAAAGGGCTGCATGGATAGATCTTAGTTTTTCATCGAACCTCTTCTTTTAATTATTCTTCTGCCCATACAATTTGTTTCTTTTCTGTGGTATTTTTTTTTTTCAGCTTTAATCTGAAGCTGGGAATCTGCCAGTGAAGAGGCTCTTGCTGCTGCACCTTGGCAGAACCTCTCATGCACTGCAGCCTCAAACTCCAGCCTCTACAACAGCTGTCTGGAAAATATGTTTTGAGACAAAATCTGATGAGACAGAATGAAGATTTCTTAAAATTACCATGAGAACCAGGGTACTCGTTGGAAAAGTGGAGTCCCTGAAGGGAAGGAAATAGTCAGGATGTTTAATTGTTATAGCAGAAAGCCAGAAGAAACAGCTCTATTGGCTGAATCAACCTATGGGTAGGATTCCCAGTATCTCCTGTCAGGCAAGTTGTCTGGCTAATGTTCCACTAACAATCTGAAAAGAGAAAAGGATTTTTTGCCTTCTTTAGTTGAATGTGCCCTTCTCTATCTTGCATAAAAAAGTTAAACCAGTCATGAAAAGTATTATCTTTCAGAAATTTAACTGGAGTTAACACATCTCCTTTTCTCCACTTTTTCTTTTAATTTCTTTTAATTAATATATGTTTCTGAAACATGCCTCTAGGTTTCATCTCAAGAAAAAGCAAAACAAAAAAACCCTAAAAGAAACAAACCAAACCAAGCAAAAAACACAAAAGAACCTCCCAAAACCTGAAGAAAACACACACAAAAACCCCAAACCCCCAAAAACAGCCCAACCAAACCCCCAGAACACTTAGAAATAATGTTACATGCTCAGAAAAAACGCTGTACATTGAGACATGTCAGTTCCCAGCACTGGCATAAAAGTATTCCTAAAACACCTCACACTGTCAAATCCCAGCCTGAATTATTTACAAAATGTCATTATGGGCTGCCAGCTCATCAGAAGACAGAAGTTTTGGTTAGCTGACTTCTTGTTTCAGACAAAGCAATAACTGAAATCCATTAAGTGTATGCAATGGATTCCCCTTTACATTGCTTTTCCACCTCTACTCTGCTCTCCCCCCTCTGCTCTGCTCTTGTGAGACCTCACCTGGAGTCCTGTGTCCAGTTCTGGAGTCCCCAGCACAAGAAGGACACAGAGCTCCTGGAAGGTGTCCAGAGCAGAGCCACTCAAATGCCCAGAGGGCTGAGCACCTCCCTGGGAAGCCAGGCTGAGGGATTGGGGTTGTTCAGCCTGGAGAAGAGGAGGCTCCCAGGTGAGCTCAGAGCAACCTTCCAATATCTGAAGGGGCTACAAGAAAGCTGGGGGAGGGCTTTGGACACAGGGGGGGTTAGGGAGAGGACAAGGGGGAATGGTTTAAACCTTGAAGAGGGGAGATTAAGGTTAGATATTAGGAAGAAATTATTTTCTGTGAGGGTGGTGAGACACTGGAACAGGTTGTCCAAGGAAGTTGTGGCTGTCCCCTCCTTGGAAATGTTCAAGGATAGGTTGGATGGGGACTGGAGCAACCTAGGCTGGTGGGAGATGTCTCTGCCCATGCTGAGGGGTTGAAACTGGATGATCTTTAAGGTTCCTTCCAGCCCAAACCATTCTATGGTTCTATCAATGTTGATCTGAAAAGCATTTCACCTGGTCCAGAGACCAGGTGCTGGAGGTCTCCCAGCTCTAAAAATATTCTGTTTTGAAACTGCAAAAACTTTGGCTGAGTTTGCAGTGAAGTGTCTGAAATGCAGATGGCAGTACTCCATTAAATACTTTATTGTGATTTAATGTCTCCTCCCTTGGGTTCTGAAATTCAGTGTGAATGAGCTGTTAAAACTATGCAATGTAAGTGCTGAAAGTAAGACAAAATATTTTTTTAATTATGTTTTAATCATTAAAAATGTTTTAATCATTTTCTCCCTCAGAATCAAAAATCACCACACACGCACACACACACAAAGAAATCATAAACTCTTCTTATTTATTGCAACTATCTGCAACAACACATTTAGGGAAAAGCAGCCTCAAAATATGTAAGAGTTGCTTACAGTTTAAATGGTTAAAACTAATTGTTCCTAAACTGAAAATATCGTTTGTAGGTATCTGCAATAAACTCTTTCACCAAGTTAATTCATGGTGTTGTCCTTGGAATTCTAATATAAATAACAGTAGGATGCAGACCTTGATGCAACACATTTGACTTTGCAAAATTGTGAGTTCAGCATTTATGTTGCACTGAAGCATAAAGACCCAAAACAACACCTTTGTCATTACAGATTTAAGGAAGGAACTTCAGGTTTGCCTCTAAAAGGCTGTATTAGGAATGCTATCAGCTTTCTTCTACCACAGCTCTTGTGTACTCTGTAGAAATTCAGCTTTAGCCTCATTTGATCAAGTGGTAGCAACACCAGGGAACGCAGATTTCAAAGACTGTAACACAGAGTGCATAAGAATTAATCCTTCCAGCTTCTGCAAACCTGTCTCAGTGAGCTGCACTTCATCTATGTCCCTGAAGTGATTCACAGTGTTAATAGGTCATACCAAATGATGAGAGGCAAGAGGGACTTTGCTAAAGATTTCAAAGAACTATTGCCCCTTTCTCTCCAAATATCTGTCTAGAGTTGTACAGGTGTTTGATGCTGACTTCATGCTCACATTAACAATCATTATTTATCTTTGCCATAAAAGGGAGTTACAATCTTTACTAGTGCAAAGCAGCCAGCATGCAAGTGAAGGAAACAGGAGCCATGCACCAGAGAGGGAGAGAGAGCTGAAAAGGAGAGGAGTGTGTGCTAATTTTCTTTTGCAAGGAAACCATGTCTCTTCATTCAGGTAGTCCTTCCTGCTGACTGATTTCCTTTTGGTACACATGTTGGCAGCTGTAAGAGGGATGCGGGCCACGGAGGGCACAGAGACAGTGTCTGAGATGCCAGTCAGACTCCTCCTCTCTATGCAAAAGCATTTTATAAACTGGTGTAGGCAGCAAAGCACAGGGTTAAGTGGTGTCATGGACAATCTGTGTGCTCATTGTCCTCTCAAGAACCATGGTAGCCCATACCCCTCCAGGCAAGAAGACTCCTGAGAACAGCAATCTCACAGCAGCACTGTCTGTTGCCACAGGATCTTGAGCAGAAACCAATTAACACCCACATGAGAAGGCCCACTGTGAACAGTGACACTTGACCAGAGAACATCTTTGCCATGTTACCTTGACATCAGCAATGCAAGAGTGACATTAATGTTTAACTCAGACCTTCCTATATGGAAAACAGGAGCTGTGGGCTGTTGGTGATGAACTCTCTGTAGAGGCAGCGATCAGACACATCTTACTGATGCTGAAGGAACTGCTGCTCACCATTCCCATAAATCTAAATTGCCAACATTCTTCCCTTCACAAGTGGGCAGGGAATAATTTCAGCTTAAATTAATTAGCAGCTAGTTCCACAGCTTCAGTGATTTTCAGAAGGATATGTGGAACTAAATGTAGGAATACATTGTTTCAGGGGTTGATCTCACACCTTAGCCTGTGCACCCCTCTCTACTTTTATGTTCTCATGCACATTACACATTCATCTTATGGGTGGCAAAGGATTAATTTTTAAATATACTCAGACATTTACCTAGTGCACAAGAATCTTAAATATCTGTCCCTTATGGACAGTAAAGGCTTATTTCCCAGACAAAAAAATGGAAATCAAAACAACTTACAGCACAGATTTGGTTGCCTTCTTTCTATAACTAGTCAGAAAAAAAAGAAAAAATCTGTGTTACAGTAGGTGGAAAGAAAAAAAAAATTTTTTTTTTTCAAAAAGGGAGTTTGAGTGTCTACTCATGTTTCACAGCCACCTCTCTGTAATGCAGCATTTCATGACACTTCTTGTCAACCAGAAAGATCTAAAGAAAGCAGGATCTTCTGTCTCATATGCAACCAGACCCTACGTTGAGTTAACACAAAATCTTGTGTGTTCATGAAGTGGGGCAATCAGGCTCTGATCAGGAGAGGATGCAAGAATGAATCGTTGCCTTTTTCAGAGATAATATCAACTAAAAAGAATAATTCTGGCAGTGTTGAGGTGGTGGTGATAGACATTTAGTATCTGCTCTTTTTTTTCTGAGGCAAATATACACGAATGACTTGCAGAAATGGAGTAGCAGGTTATGGTAAATGGTGTATGACAACCCCCTGCTCAACAAAGTAGAATTAGAAAACATTATGGCAAGTTTTACTGTTTGTGTGCAGCAGTGGGTTTTTATAGGCCTAATTATAACTGAGGTGGCAACATAATCTCTGCTTGTATACCCTGGGCTCTGAGCTTGTCCTGATCTCTCACTTTAAGAAGGCTCAAATCTGGCCAGTGCTTTGACTGGAGCCAGTGATAAAGCTAATCTCCTAAGCAAAGCTGGTATCCAAGTTACCCTAAAGGTGTCCTAGGGTATTTGACAGGTTGCATTTATGTTTACTACATGACTTCTAAAATTGGTACAGATGCTGGTGAATAGTTAAGGATAAGCTCTTTTACTACTGCAGCGCTGCTGGGAGTTACTCAGTTCAGCTTTTGCATAACAAGTATCAGACCTCATATGTCTACAATTAAACATGAATAATTATTCTATTTCTTATGCTAAAACGTGTTAGGTTTGTGTGTTAAGATTTGTTGTTGCTCTTTTACTGATGGCTATTTGTCAAAGAGCAGTGCAGCGAATGGCTTCGCTGCCTACATTTCTAATGGCTGTAATTTTTGTTCTGATTAACATAGTGCAGGACTTCAAAGGGTTCATTTGAACATTTGAGCTAGGACAGGGAAAAAAGCAGACAAAAGAGGAGGAAAAAATCAGATAGTAATGAAAGAAAGATAAAGGAAAAAAGGGGAACATCACCATATGTGGAATAGCTCTTGCCTGTTGTCAAAGAAGCCGGCAATGTGTGTTCCTTTTCAAAGGTAGCAGCTGATCTGCCTCTCTTCCCTACCCTTTCCATTCCAGAAGATAAATAGGGATGCTTAGCCTAAGCATGAAGGGTTACAGATTTAGATATTTTTCACACAACCCATCTGGTAGTCCAACTAGACAAAAAAATTCCTGGTAAACAATGCTGATCATTTAGATGGAAGACATTAAAAACAAACAAACAAACAAAAAATAGTAATAGTGAATGCAAAGAGTTCCTGACCCTGAGTGATTACTAAGCAAATAAAATAATTATTTGGGTATGAAGCTGCAGCTAATTTAAATTCAGCAGAAATTATCCTGTAGTGTGGAAACAATTTGGAAAATGAAAAGTGTTTTTCCTGTGCTCGTGCAATGGATGGCAGGAAAAGGAAGATAGAGTGTGTACAGATTATTATCTGTCAGCTCTTGAGCCCATTTGGGTACTAAATTCAGGGAACATGAAGCACATCATGAATTCACATGATAGAAGGAAGAATTCAGAATTACGGACAGATGGAAAACTAAAATATACTAAAATGTAATATTTATATATTTTATGTAAATATTAAAATTCATATGAAAGGTAAGAATGGCAGCTTGAGCTGAGATGACATGCCATTTCAGTTCTATTTCATCCATGCTTCAGCCAATTGCATTCACCTTTGGGAAGTTATTAAGGATTTTTAGGTATGTAAGAAAATAAGGGAGAGGGAACCTTCAAGATGTCTTGTGTCCCAGGTTTCCCACATGAAAACAATGTTTACATACCTAAAGTACTTCCAAATGGTATTAGAGTCAGAAAGCAGTTTTACACACCATCATGTTAGGCAGCTGACTCAAGAAAGGTGCAGACAAGAAATAGGAAAAAAACCCACCACTTCTGGACTTCACAGTTCAACAAAGGGCACCAGGTCAGCCTCTTCCCTGAGTCAGGCCAGGACTTGGTCACTGTAGGCAGAGAGTGTTGTTATGTATTGCAGCAACTACAATGACAAACCTGATGATGTGGCACTGAAGGACTGTGGACCCATAGCACAAAAGCAGAAGGAGTCTTGGGTACAATTCAGACCAGCACAGCAAATAGGTTTGTCTTGTACGTACCAGAAAATCCGTATCAGGAAAACCTAGTTGCAAATAATTAGTACATTTGAGCTGGGAGGAAGGAACAGTCTGTACTTCAGAGACATTCTCACAGCACTGAGCTAGAGCAGGGTTTTGCATTGCTCTGTGCTAAGAAAAACAAGGGTGATAGAAGGAAGTTTCAGGATTGAGGGAACTTCCTGCAGCATCCAAAGCTGGAATTCCTACTGAAAGACAGCAGAGTAAGAAGGGAGAAGACACACAGAAAGAGACCAGCACAGAAGGGCAGCAAGAAAGCTGCATGAATTCTCTTGAATTACTCTGAGGTGGGGAGATAGATTTTGTTGAATAAAACTTATTCAAAATCTGAAGACAAAAAGGCACAGCACTTTAGGTAAGAACCAAACATAAAAGCCTTTTGTTGTTTCATCCCTTTTGGCTGAATAAACAACTCCTGTCTTTGAAGAAGCTATTTCTGTGTCATTTTAATCAGCTGCTAGTCACAGGCTCTCAGTGGAAAAAGACTTCCGAGTACCAAATGTAGTTAGGCCCTTTAGATTTATCCTAATTGGTGAAATAAAGGGGCTGCATTCTGGGACTGCTCCCTCAAGAAAAATGAAAAAAAGGCAAGCCTGCCACTTGGGGGTGCAGGCATGCTGGGCTGCCACAGCAGCAAAAGTGCAGCATGCTTTGTAATTATGACAGCTGGATTCTTGGTTGTAAAACTGAGATAAGCAGTAAATTTAACACTGCTGTAGACAAACAATGCATTAATATCAGAAGCTTTGTTAAGGCTTCCTAAATTTCTCCTATCTCTGTATTGATAATAAAGTAGCCCTCGAGGAGAAACAGAAGCATTTTCTTTCCAGACAGCAGCTCTTCAGGGAGATTTCTAGCATGGAGACTGACGTGTAAAATTCAAGATGCTGTAGAAGTAGTGATGCAATTGCAGAGTATGTCTGTGCAGCAAAATGAAGGCACAACTCCATCCCACGCTAATGTTGCCAGGTGAATTAGTCTAGCACACAAAACAGTGGAGACAGTGAAAGTTTTGGCGAATGCTACCAGCTGCTGCATGTACAGAGAGATATGCTGGACCAAAGCCCGTGCTACCGTACCTTCTCAGATCCTGTGAGGCTTTATTAGTGTAGGGAAGGTTTGTTTTTATTTTTTTACTTTATCTGTCCTAACCTGCTGGATAATTTTGCAGTGCCACCAGAGAAGCTTGCACCTCTGAGATGGCTGAAGTGTATGCTTGGTGTGTGCACCTGGCTCTATATGCAAGCAAAAAGTGCTCTGTGTGGAAGCAGAAAATGTTCTGGGATTATGAGTGTAAAGAGTTCTTTATTGAGGTGTGTTACTTCTGGTAATTTCGTAACTCAACCAATGCAAAAAGCCTGATCCTTTTTAATTCTCTCCTGACACTGCAATGCGTTGAAACTAAAATACTCTCGGTGTCAGGGGGAAATACGATTAATTGCAAGCTCAGATGTAAAACTAGAGCTTTAGGAAAGGGCTGTCACCCTGCCATTCACAGGCATTTAGTAGTAGACAAAAGGCTTGTAAAATGAAATGCTGGTAACTTACTGTGAGATGGTAGCCAAAGGAACCAGGAGATTAGACGGCTTAATGGGTAGCTTGCACTCTTAATTTCATTATGTTTCACCTTTTTGTGGCACAACCAGCCCAGGCTTTCGGTATCTGTATCTGTAGAAACGCTTTTCAACAGCTTTTATGCTGATTTCTTGTAACTGTGTAACTGTATTGCTCATCCTCATCCTCTTTCTCACGCTGTTGAGCCTAGTGCTGTTAAGTGCATTCTTCTTGCACAGCAATTGCATTAACGTTTAATATAATATTAATATGGACTCTTTTACTATGAGGCATGTAGAGGGGATGCAAATTACAGATATAAAATATCTTAAGAGTCTCTTGGCTCTCATTGGCCAATTAGTACTTCTTTTTTTTTTTTTTTTTTTCTTCTTGTAGCTGCATGTGCGTAGATGGTGGTGGGGGAAATGTGAGTAGTGGTCCGATGTAGGACCTTCCCCTTCCCCACCTTGGAGCTATCTGAAATTTCACCACGTCTTGCATTTTTGCTTCGATTTCCTCTCAGTAATGTGCAGGCTGACACCCTGTCTTAGGAGGGAGGTGAAGGGAATAATGGACATTCGTATCCTAGACAAGTGAATGTTCAGAGAGGATTTTAGAGTCGGTGGCTGGAGCAGCACACAGCGAAATGCGGGGCTCAGACGACATCTACAAGGGAAAAGTTTGCGGACCCAGTCTGCGTCCCCTCCCTAACAGAGGAGGACAGCGACCCACCGGGCCAGCCACTAAACCTTGACATCCTCAATCTGTCGCACAACTCCGGGGATGCACTCCTGTCCCCCCTTCCTGAGACCGCGCTCCCCGCAGACGGTACCTGGGGACAAAGCGGCAGGGAGTGGGATTTGGGACCGGGGAAGGGGGGTGTGTAGGAGGGTAAGGGGGTCCATCCCGCTTCACTTCACACACATCCCCATCCTCCTCCCCGCATCCCTCCCGGCGCAGCGCGGGGGAGGTGCGGCCGGGGGGGGCGGAGCAGGTGCCAGGGTGTGCCGGGCAGCGCCGGCACCTCCCCCCGCCGCGGATCCCAGCAGCTCGGGGAGGGCTGAGCGGGATCGCGGCGCGGGCAGAAGCGGCCGCGGTCGCGCAGGGGGAGGAGGAGGAGGAGGAGAAGGAGGAGGAGGCGACACTGGCATCGGCCCAGTGGCGGGACGGAGGCGGGCAGTCGGACCATGCTGGTGGAGGTGCGGCAGCAGCTGGCGGGGCAGCCTCCTCACCGCTTCTAGGGCGGCGGCAGCGGGAGGCGCGGCGGGGGCTGCGCTCGACCGGGGTCCGGTAGGAACCTCGCATCGCTTCGCCTCACATCTTTTCCTCGTCGGGCGGAGGAGCCGCCGCTGCTGCCTCTTTCTTTCGGCAAAGAGAGGAGGAGAGGAGGGAGAGATGATCCGCCTGGTGCTGGCCTGGCTGATGCTCTGCGGGAGCCTCGCCCGAGGTGAGGGGAAGGGGAGCGGTGGGGAGCGGGGTCGAGGCCGCGCCGGAGCTCTCAGAAAGTCGGAGCCGAAGTGCCCGGGGAGGCGCGGCCGGCGGGCGGCTCTCAGCTTGGGTACCTCCGTCTGGGCTTTTTTTTTTTTTTTTTTTTTTTTTTTCCTCCTTTTTTTTTTTTTAATATTTGAAAAAATAATAATACTTATCTCTACGTTTTAAGTAGAAGGCGACGAAAGATCCACCCTCAGACATGTTCTGTTTTGAAACTACGCTTAATTAGAGGAGAAAGGAATGCCATGAGAGCTTAAATGTAATCCAGATGAGCGGATGGGAAGATTTAATAATATCCGCAGAGCTGTCCACATTTCTTTTCCCTTCCTGCCCCTACCCCTCCCCAGTCACCGGTCTTCATTTTAATTTGAAGGCTGTTAGCTCTTAGCCGGAGATCCAGCAAACCACGGAACAGTTTGCAAACACGTTCTCGGCAGCAGAATAGCTCTTGTCAGGCGACCCTTTGCCTGCCTCCTATCTAGGGCATCTCCATCTAAAGCACCATTGGCGCCTTGTCTGTGTCTCATGCCCTCCTCCGTTCCCAAATTAAAAAAAAACAAACAAACATCCCACCTCAAAAAAGAGAGCTCAGCCTTACCCTAGAAAAATAACTTTACAGATGTTAAAGTTCTCTTTTACTGTTGTTTATAAGAATAATTCAGGCTAGATGGGTTTACCCTCCTAGCATTAATAAAAGTTGTCGGGAGCTCGTCTTGCAACGAGCTGAAAACCGTGAGGTTGTAGTGAGGATCGGCTGTAGAGCAGCAGCTCCTCTGAAGGCGGAGGGGCCAGGGTGGCCGGGGGAGAGGGCAGAGGGAGGTCGGGGGGAGTTCATCTGCCACCGGTCCCGTCCCGGACCCCCCCGGGGCGCCCCGCCGAGGCTGCCGCGGAGCCGTCGGGGAAGGAAGGAGCCGAGCCCCGGGTACAGGGGACACCCTGGGTCCTTCCCCTCCACCCATCACTGCCACCACCCCTCAGCCCCCCAGCACCAAAGCCCTCAGTGACGACCCCCGTCCCGCCCGGAGGGCTTCCTTGAACCCTTCAGCCCAGCACAGAGGAGCATTCCCGCCACCTGCCAGCTCTCAACCTGCCCCTGTGCAGGGGTTGACGCTGTCCCCCGCGTGGGAACCGGGTTGAGGACATTTCTGGCGGTGGGAGATCTCTTATTCGTCCTTTTTGCATGTTGCTGAAGCTTAGAACAACTGTTAAACCTAATGAGTAATGGAATATTTCCTTTGACTTTTAGACCTGCTGCTGTAATTTTCGATGTTTTTTTGTTTGTTTGTTTGTTTGATTGTTTGTGATTGTTTTTTTCCTTGTTTTGGTTCGGTTTGTTTTTTTGAAATGAACCGATGTATCAGTACAATTGAATATTTTATTAGATCTTAAATTATTCATCACAGTGGCTTCTCAAAATCCAGTAACATTCACACAGTTGCAGCAAGCGTGTGATAGCTTATGCAATATGTCCTTGTACCTGCAGTTTATGCCCAAAGTCTTTTGCTAAAAAGATACTGTATCTTCCACCAACTCTGGAACAGCCATAAATGCTTTGCGTTGGGCTTCTATAGGATTTTTCATAGTTCGTATTTGAGACATCTTTGCATTAAATTTTGCCATGTTTTTAGGTAACTTCAGAACAGGGAGGACTTCGGAGATTTTTCTAGTAGAAGTGAAATGGGAAGTAAAAAAATAAGTAAATCCATTTGCTTTGTGATTGCTTAAGCTGTAATTGTTCAGTTAAAGGTTTGCCCTTGGCTTTCAAAATCAAACAGAAGAAAATGATGCATGTTTTGTTTTGTTTTGTTGTTTGGTTTTTTTAAGTGCTGAAACTGAATAAAATGCTGCTTGACATTTCTGATATAGTGACTTAATTTTGCTCACTGTCACAACATTTAATAGATCCTCTCAAAGTTATGAAGACTGTAAGCACTGTAAGCAACTAAAACTCTTTAGAAAGCAGGTTATGAACAGTACAAAAACTTCTTGTACATTGTTTGAACATTACTTGCTGATGAGTCCCTCTGCATGATGTGTATAATGAAAAACTACTGTAGTGTCATCTGGTCAGTAGCCAGTCCTTCCCTCTTGTCTTCTGGGCTAAATTCCAACTGTAGATCAAAGTTAAGCCAGATAGTTCATAAGAGACCCGTGTTTCGACTTGGCTGGAAGAGAAAACCACTAACTGTGTTTTCACTAGGGCTCAGAAAACTGATGATGGAGATCAAAATCCTGTTTACGCATCATATCTTAAAAACGTCTTTTGCTTTTTGCATTTGGAACAGGTATTGAGTATATCAGCAAGAATCTATTTTTTTATTTAAAAAATGGAGATAGAAGGGAGAGAAAGTCAGAGATAGATGATGATGATGGTGATGAAAAAGTTATCTCACTGGAAGACTGTAATTCTCCTCTTTGTGACCAGTCTGATAAATTCGCAGTCTCATGCACTGCAACAGGAGTCTGATCATCAGAGATGTGTTTGTCTGCATGTATATGATGAAACCATGCTTCAAGGTTGCAGTGACTTTTACTCCTTAGTTTGCAAGAAAGATGTAGGTGCCCTTTTAGTAGGGAATGTCCTTTTAAACAGATTTCAAAACAGCTGTAAGTTTTTATATTTGTTGTTGCTGTTTCATGGTCAAATTTGAACACGAGCCAGCTTGATGTTCTACTGTGTAGTGGACGCACAACAGCAACAAGAGTGACTACACAGACTATGTACAAAGAATTATTTCATGTGAAATAATTAAAGTGCATCTCATCTATAGTAATCCAGTCTTCTTAGCCCCACTGGTGTTTTTTTTGCTTTTTTTTAAGGAAGAAATAAACAAATACTTTTCAAAACAGTCAGTGAAATTGGGATCAAAGGAAAGGAGAACATAATTTAAAACTGGTGTATGTTGTAGCACCCAGATTTACCTTATGAACTGGGGTAAGCTGATCAGCTATGGTAGTGGTATTGTAAGTGCATAGCAAATCAGTATATTCCATGCCTATGTATAAAATGTTTTTGAAACAGGATCTTCTAAAGATTTACCGTTTGAGTTGTCTTTATGGTGACGCTGATCCTAACATAGTATCATGCTTTTCACTTAGCTTGTTGCTGAATATTTGTGTATAGTTTTCCTAAAAATGATACACGTACATTGCCAACCCCAAGCAAACTTAGATCATTATTTTATAACTTTGTCTTATTGAGCCTGAGATAACTATTCTGGAACTTTCAAGGAACTGTTTCAAAGGTGTTGCTTTTTCTCCATTACAGTGGGAACCTTCACTCTCTCTGAGACTAACAAGTTTCTATAAAGCCTCTTTCTGCAGCTGGGGTGAGCTGCAAGGAATAAAAGAGCTGAGAAACAAGAGAGGTAAACTGTAGCTTTGTTCTCCTGTAACTGTACTGAAAGACTGAAAACATCACAGGGACTTTTAAAGACCAAGGTTCTTCTGTTTTACTAAATACCTTTGCATCTTAGGACAGCATCTGCTTCTGTACAAGCTGCTGACAGTGTGACCCTTCATAATGATTTTCACTGTTCTTTCAACAAATTACATTTGTATTCCAATTGATTTTCCATGACTGCTCTTATAGCCTCCAGAAAGTGTATAAGCAGATCCACTATTGCATCCTATACATATCTGGTCAGTTTAGGACAGATTTTGATGTCAAGCTGTGCTTTGTTATAACTGGAATTAATAGTCCTGGTGGTGTTTTGTTTTCTGAGTATCTGACTTCCTCTTTCTCTGCCCTTTATGTCATCGTCCTTTATCCTTTATGTCTTTTTTCAAAGCATATACTTCATACAAAATTGTTTATCAATGGTAGCACAGTGAAAAGGAGCACGATCTCATCATCTCTCCTCCACATTTTTCCAATTACCATCCAGTTGAAAATCAAGGAAATAGTCCACTTTGGAGGTTATTTCAAAAGACAAGCACTTTTTATTAAGAGGTTGATTTTTATGCCTTGAATTAGAACTTTATACAGCAAATGTCCATACAGCAGCAGTAACAAGCTCCACAGCCTGACATCCCCTCAGCGTAAGTAAAGATACCTGAAGAAGCGGTGTTTAAAAAACTGTGATTCATAAATAAATCTATGTTATTCTTAAATGTATTATGAGTCACATAGGAGTTAGCATGTTTTGCTGTTTCATTTTTTATATTTTTTACACATCTAAAACTTACGTAAGCCACATATCTAGTAGTATTTCGGAAATCTTAATGGATAGTCAATATTGCATTTACAACTGATACTGAGTTTCTTTGGAGAATACTTGAAGCCTAGCTGCCTTGAGTTTGAAAGAATAAGGGCTACACATCAAAACAGTATTAATTTATTTAAACATTAAAAACAGGTTCAGGGTAGAAATGCGATCTAGTTTTCCTAGATGATACATTCAAAAATTAAAGATCAGTTTACATATTCAAACCCAAATAAGAGTTGTAAAAACCTTAACATTTGAAAACTTTAAGCCTCTGAAAAATGCCATTTTGTATTGAAGGACAAATACACATTTTCTTTTTGAACTGGGTGAAGGGAGAGAGAAGGGGGAAAACCAACATCCACCTAAACTCAATGTTACATCAGCCCAAGGAGTAAGCAGTAATGGGTCTAGGTTTCCTTCATTATGGAACACTTAGATATCATCTTAGAGCTACTCACTGTGCATAGTGAAAGCATGGCACTAGGGGATAAAGCAGCTTTTGCACCACTATTGTTGACGAACCAGAGCGTGGACCTGTGGAGAAACAGCAGCTGCAGTTGCAAACTTGGATGCTGGATATTGCTGAAAGCCCGGGCTCAGCCAGCAGCTTGTGTCCTGGAAATTCAGAGGCACAGAATTTGTGCATGTCTTCTCATGGTCTGGGATTTTATCAAATCTCTTGGTGATGTGGTAATATACAAGAGGGGGTTTTCTGTTCATTTGTTTGTGTGGGTTTTCTCTCTTTAATCAGCAAGCTGCGTTACCTTTCATCACAGTGGGGGTGTTCTTCTATTTTAAGTTTCAAAAGCTGAGAAATGAAACAGACCATGATTACCTAATATAGTCTCCAGCTAATCTAACTAATAATTACACTACGTGGTGTGTGAGTGAATGCATTATCATATGACATACAAAAAAACATCTTAATTTCACATGACTCTATAGTGGCTATATGCATACATACCATATGGTAGGTATATCCACACTTCAGATAACATACAGAGGAATTACATTCACTTAAGTGCCACCGTCTAGGTCCTTTTTAAAAGGTCATGCTAGATAAAACTTCATTGTTCTGTGAATCCAGTATGCAAAGTTCCCTTTTTCAAGTCAAAATGTCTTATATCTAACAAAAGCAATTAATGTTGCTTTTAGGGTTGTTTTTTTGACACAAATTATAGTATATCTCACTTTTGAATAGAGGACCACAGGTAGACAAACACATTTTATAAGAATTTGTCAAATTGCTTGAAAATACAGAAGAAAGCACTCATTTGTCTACAACATTCAAATGGGGAATCCTGGATTATTTCAGCATATCACTTGTGGAAGTAGAACATCCAGTTTCTAGTTCTAGGAGGTAGGATTTTGACCACAGTAAACTCAAGTGTGCAGGTGGCAGCAGTGAGGAGCAGCAGATAAGCAGGTGCGAGAAGATCTGCTCTCCTTGCATGGAGCCCAGGCAGGAGTTCTGAACATCCAAGTGGGAAACTAAGGGTGTCTGTGCAAAAGGTGCAGTACTGCTTCAGTGCCATGAGTCATACGTGACCTGGAGCCCACAGGGAAGAGGGAAAACACACAGGACACTGATGCCCTCCATCGGAGGAGGTGGGAGGTTTGATGTAGGTTCTCTTCAGCACCCTCTCATTCCAGGTGATGCATGGGAACAGCAGGGGCCTGGCCAGCATGCAGTGTTTGCATAGAGTGGTGACTCCATTCAAGTTCTTGAGAAATTTACCAAGCAAAAACTGAAAAAAGCAGGACATTACTATTCTGTAGACTCAGGAGTTCAACCAGCGATTGTTCCTCCCTATCCTAACCTGGTGTTCTGCTTATGCTCCTGAGACCCAGACAGCACGGGTTCAGGCTGACTATTAGTGCTTCAGAGGATGTATTGGAATCTGAGAGTTTCAGATTTTTTGTTTTGAAGATAACCTTCCCTTCTTGCTGTCCAAGTCCCCTTGCAACTATTTTTTTTCCTTTATTCTTTTTAGCTTTAAGCAACACAAGGCATTCGTGCACAGTCAGATTATGGCCCTGCTGTAGGCGCAGTTCAGACACAGAGTCCCTTTTGTCTCTGTGTGTCTTTGAGTATTCTCTGAACAGTAACTTTTTGACAGACAAAAAATTGAAAGAGATTATTGCTTTGTCAATTTCTAACTACAGTAATTTTATTTGCCATGCTTCTCTGAAGGGAGGCTGACAAAATTTCTAACAAAAACTGCTTTTTTCCTATCATTGTCAAGATGCTATGTCAACCTGTATAATTATGGAGAGCTGTGACAGCAGTCTGTAAATAACAGTAATTTCTGACATCTGATTACTCATGTCTTTAGGTTTCTACAATAGCGAAGCTACAACAGACAACATAGGAAATACTTTTAGGTAAGACATATATGCCATGTGTGAGTGTAAGAAATAAAAAAAAAAAAATACTTGATTTATTTTTAACTTTTAAATCTTACAGCCTATCTTTCCCTCTTCTACAAGAGCTTCTATCCGTGCTGGTTGTCACTGTGCACAACCAGCCCCTTTAATCCAGGCTTCTTCTTTGATTGTTCTCCATCACAGTCACGGAATCACAGAATCAAAGAATGTTAAGGGTTGGAAGGTACCTCAAAAGATCATCCCATAGACTGTACTGCTTTAATCTGTTTGCCAGTTTTGTTTTGTTTTTTTTTTTTTTCATTTTCCAGTTAAGTATTACATTTGCAGACAGTGGCCTGGGCTCCAAGCCTTTTTTAATACTCACATCCTTTGCTTCTTGGATTTTTGACGGAGAGTTGGAGAAAGTACAATTTGGTGTGTAACTTGTCAGATTCCTTTTGTGAGGAATTGTGCAGGATTGCCTTACAAGGGCTTTTCTAGGTTAAAAACCAAGACTGGGTAGTTGATTGCTTTCAGATGCTATTCCAGAACTATTTTAAAACCACTGAACACCCATTTATTTGAACAATTTTAAGGGAAGATTAGGTTACTACTGTGAGTAGTGTAAGGTGTGGATGGGGAAATTACGGGCTGTTGTCATGAGAAGTACCTAAAACGACCTAGTAGTTCTCTTGCATTGTACATCATATATATATTTCTTTAATGATGCTTTTGACTAATTTCTTTGATGACTTTTTTTATGTCTCTGCCTTCTGACCTCATACAAAATGATGCATCAGTTATAGGTATTCCTTCAGGATAAAGATCAGCCTCTTTAATAATACCTTTCATTTTTCCTGGCTGTGATCAAGATCATCCTATTTTAGCCTCTTTTTTTTTTTTTTTTTTTTTTTTTTTATATAACCTTGTGTCCTTGTTCAGGTGCATATTGTCTTTTAGAAATTTATTTAAGAAATGGTGTATTTTCACAGTGTAGCACACTTACAAATATATTTACACTCTGTGGTTCCTTGCCTTGATGGTTTTATGTGACTTCAAGTTCTTTCAAATGTGGGTTTTCTGCATCAGCGTGTTACAAAAATCATAGTGAATTACCATCCACTATGAATGATCAGCAACAAAAAAAAGGTAATTAAAGCAATGTCAGACATGCTTGGGAGTTTAGTCCCAGAGATGTATCTCTTCTTCTGTGAAATCTATTTGGGAAAAAAAACCAAAAACATCTGAATAACAACTCTGAAATCTGCTGGAGTAAATAGTGATGAACTGTATACACTGGCTTAATATTACAATTACATCTGTGTTATTCATAAATTTGAAATGCTGAATATGAGTAAAAGGTTTGGCCTTTGGTAATGATGTGGACTCTTGGCCACTGGAGGGGTGAAACAGGTTCATTCTGTCAGAATTCCTGAGTCTCCATAGTTTGTTACTGCTAAACATCACCTGAGATGAGCAAGTCTGTCATGTCACAGCTGACAGTATGACCCTGCCCAACTAATTGCTGCTTGCCATCAACTTTTCCCTGGTTTCAGCATTGTCGCTGGTGTTAGGCAGAGCAATAAAACATTATTTGTATTCAGCACTGCTTTGCTGGTGGCTGAGCTTGTTGGGATGACTTAGGGCAAGGCAGGATCAGGCAAGCTGCAGGGTTGGCACAAGGAAGAGTGATGGGAAGATGGAGGGAGAAGCAAGTGGCACAGGCCTCTTGTGTCATCATTTGGCTTCTGCAAGAGGAAGCTATAGATTTTTGAGTGATGGCTTGTACATTTTTTTGCCAGTGAATACTTTTCTGTACCTACTTGATGTTTCTCTGTGTGGCTTTGCCAGGTGTTCAGTGCCAAACAGATGAATTTAAAGCATTTTGAGCAGGGAAAGAAACTCAGTCAGCCCCCACTATACCTGAAGGCACAGAATGCCAATTTTCTCCTGACCCCATGTAAATCACCCACCACACAAACCAGGTACAGAAATCATACCTGTGAATGTGCATTGCAGTCCTGTCTACATCACCCTGACATGGCTGTGGGCAGAGGAGCAAATTCTGCATTTCTCCTGTGTGTCTGCATGCTGCCTCACCATCCTGGGGCCAATCAAGTGTTCATTAATTAAACTGTCCTGGTAGCCTATTTTGATGAGGACATACTACAGTGTTTTTCTTCCCTAATTATTTCTGTACCAAATATTTATCTTTTGGATAAAGATCACTCTTTGGCCATGCAGAGCAGGTTAGGCTCACGAGCTCTCTGTGTGCTTTCAGTAGAGTGGGATGTTCTGGCTACCTCAGATACTCAAGCTGCCTTAAAGCTACTGGTTGAGTGGATGTGGTTCTGGCTCCTTCATTCAGACCAGCTGAAGGCTGAGCAAGAAGAGAGAAGCAGCCAAAACAAATGAGTAAAATCACTACATGCTTCTGTTAACTTGAGAAGAAATAAAAACCTAAACCAAAAAAACAAACAAAAAAACCAACCCAAACCTCTTCAAAATGTTAATATGAATTTTTTAGATTGTTTCATGAGGACTTGATATCTATGTGTCTGTGTTTAACCTGGCAACTGGATTCAGCTGGACAAAGTTGCATCTTTCAGCAAATAACCCGATCAAGTGTTGTGACATTTTTAAGTGGCAGTGTCCCTTTAGCCCAGCTTCAAACACCTGCCCTATGGCAGCTAGGTCTCTTCCTAGGGTCTGAGACCAGGGACTGACTAATTTTTACCTGTTGGTATGCTACTTGGTTGTTTTTCTGTTTTCTTTTTTTGGTAATTCCTGTAAAAAGCAATAAATAAAAAGAGGTATATTGGCTTATTTTCCAGTAATGAATTGTGGTTATAGCATTATATTTATAAAAATATCTGAACAGAATTTTAAATCCTAACTAAAAATTTCCTTTTAAGGAAGAGGAGAGAAGAAGAAATATCCCAAAATTGTACCACAACTTCACTGGAATAAAGTTCAATCTAATTTAATTGTACTAATCTTTCTGAACTTTTCCTCTAAAGCAGCACTGTTTTCAGAGCTGGAGAGCTGTAACGACAAATAAAAGAAGTTTTCCTCTATATATTTTTTTAAATTTGGGAAGCTGCTCTTTCACTCTAAATGTTCTGGTCTGGCAGGTGATCATCATGTTTTGTGCTAGCATCTTTTATAGCAATCTCTTGTGTCACATCAAGCTTTTTTTCTTTTGTTGGGTTTTTTTCCTTCCACTTTCTTCTTGAAGTGTGAGTGCCTTCCATATGATACAAAAAGCAACCCTGAATCTTGAAAACAAGGGTCAATATATCATACAGAAAGGCTACTGCTTTTAAGAGAAAAGAATACATTTTATGACCCATGCCTGCTAAAAACTATGATGTTAGGTCCCCCAAAGTGCAAGCTCCTGTGCTGCAAGCATTGCAGCTCTTTGCATCTACATTTCAGTGTGTGTGTGTGTGAAAAGGGTTAGCGTATTGGTAATACTTACCCAAAGAGTTTCAGGGATCTCACAAACAGGTAATCATCTAGGATTGCTGTTTCAGGAGAGCTCTCCAATAATGTTATTCAGTGTTCTCACATTATTGCTGTATATGCAGGAAATCCTCATTTCTTTTCCATTTTCAAAATGAGGCATTTGAAGCTTTTAAAATTCAAATTGCAAATGTTCAGCCTGTTTACAGAATGGTATATATATTTTGTAACAGTTGAAATAATTTTTAAAAGCATTTAATATAGAATCTCAGAACACATTTCTGTTAGAAAAGTGTCTTCAGAAGGGATATAGTTTTGTTCTGCCCCATTTTTCTGTTTAAGATACATCAGTAAAATTACTGAAGATGTTAGACATATTACATCTGTTCTTTGAAAAAGAACACCATAAAACCCATAAAATTACTGCTCTAGCAGATTACAAACTGGTAGATATCTGCTGAAACTGGCTTTATAGAAGGTGCTGCTTCTAAGTTGATGTAGTTCAAAAATGAAATACTAACTTATTTTGGATCATGCCTTCCCAGAGCAGTGAAATAACTATATTAGCTCTGCTCTTTGGTCACACAGGCTTTATCCAGAACTTGGGGTTCAGGAATCATCCTGAAGGATACAGGGGAACATCATTCCAACAGCACTAATGAAGGAGTAATACCAGTCCTAAGCCATTTACTTCCTATTGCTCTCTGGGAGGGAAGGGAGAATATTTAGTATTGACCCTTTTTAAGGCATAGCAGATGCCTTGGAAGGGCTTCCTTCAACTTGGAAGAAATGGTACCTGTGTGGAATTTTTGACATATTGCCAGTGTTGTTCTTCTAACAGCATAGATGTGTCACCATGAGATCATTACAGAGATCAAGGCAGTGGCAAGAATTGCAAGATGCATTTATTGGCTGGGGAGGGTGGGGTCAGTATTATGCTACTATATCGGTTTCTGGCTTTTTCTATCATATCTGTAAGTAGTAACACAAGACAGATCTTTATATAGTAGGAATGTTCTGCAATATTCACCAGAAATGAAGATTGGGGGTGATGTTGGTAGGCAAAGAATTCTTCTGAATTCAGGATAGCTGCCTTGAGCTTTCCAGAAATTTTCTGGGAGCATTTCCATGTGTTGGAAATGACTATATTTATCCTTGGCATCTATTTAGTGACCTAGTTTGTTTGTCACGAACTACCTTGCATTTTTAGACGACACGTAGTGTTGTCTGGAAGAGTAAAGAACAGGTTTATTTGTATATTTATTTATTCATGTATTTTTGTGGGAAGAGGTATAGTGTTCTTCTGTTTGGCTGGATTTTTTTTCTTTGAGCTTTTGGTTTTTATGAGGTCCTAATTTCTTCCCTTGCACAAAGGTTTTACATGGAGGTTTTGTCCTTTCCTGGAACTCTCCTGCTTATTGAAAGCTTTGTAATTGTTCTGAAAATTAGTAATGTTTAAAGCTGCAATCGCTGAGAAATAGTGTGAGCTGAAACTGCAGTATGTTCAAGGGTAGGAAACACAGACAAAAGGTGTCACTGTGTCAAACAGCATTATTTGAAAGTTGTTTTTAGGTTTAGGATTTACATTGTAGCTTAGTTGAAGTAGAATTTTGGAGGTTTTTGGTTTCGTTTTTTGTTTGGTTGGGTTTTTTTTGTTTGGTTTTTTTTTGTTGTTGTGTGGTTGTTTTTCAGTTGATGGTTTAAAGACCCAGGGCCCTGTTAGGTGTTAATCCAAATTTGATGTTGAAAGCAGGTTGCTCTTCAGATTCAGCTATTTCAGGATTTTTGTGTCTTATCTTGATTTTAATAACACAGACACCTCTTGTGAATACAGGCAGAATAATTTTATACCAAAGTTTCCTCTTGATTAATGTCTGCAGGTTTGCCAGAACTGTTATCTACATTGCAAGCTGTCACTTCATGTCCAAGCTGAGTAATTAAATATTCAAATCAGATGTGCAGCTTTTTTTATTATTATAAACATAGTTTAGTATTTTATGGTTTCAGAGAACCTTTGGGAAAGAGCTGTATTATAGCTCATTAGAGAATGGGCAAGAACATCTCTGAAATTTTGGTCTGTTATGTTAGATTTTCAGATTTGGATTGCTGTCTCAGGCAAAACCAGAGAGAAAAACTGCCAGCACTCCATTAGGGATATTTGAGCCTTAATTACTGCAGGTCCCTTTATTATCTGAACTGGGGCCCTTCACTTGGGTTGCTTGCCAGCAGTTACATAAAATACCTATCAGCTTTTTTAATACTAAATGGTGAAATCATCCTTTTACAATATACCAGTTGAGTAACAACCCTGTGTACTTGTAATCGACACCACTGCTTTTCCAAAGTAGGTGTTGTACATGGCTATTTACTCTTAGGAGAATGTGGTTCACTTACGTTATGTACCAAATGAGAATTCCTCTGGCATAGGCTGGACCAACTAACCTGGTACACCAGAGACATTGAGGGAAGATGACTGTAGAGATCCTTAGGGTGAGGATGGTGATGGCCTTGCCTGTGGGGTTGCTGCTTACCATCAGGGAGGCCAAACAGAAGATTTACAAGGTCTTAATAAAAGTTTCACAAAGGTGGCAGGTCAAGTCCTGCACTGCAGGGAAGGAGGGAAGTCTTGAGGACCATCTCCAAATCAGCTGTGGATAGAAAATTCCATGATGGGGGAAGCTGAAAACTCATGTTGTCTGATGTCACACCTCAACCCTTCTTCTCGACCTCTGGTTTTGTAGTTATAGGTACCAACTGAGTGAGTGAGCAAAAGAAAAACTAAAAGAAAAAAACAAAATGGTTACTGCAAACTCCCCTACAGGGAACTGAGGTACTTGTCTGCTGAGCTGATGACTTAGGTGCTTAGGTTTGGAATGATGTAGATAGACTGTCACCAGTTCTACTGCTAGGGAGGCCTAGAAAATGAGAAGTGATTTTTTTAGTGAGATGGGTGATTTGGTGTGACAACAGACAGAGAGGACAGTGGAACTGAGCACTGACATTACTGCAGTCCTCCTCAGACAATCCTGGTATACCTCTGCATTGGGAGGGACAGGTCATGAAGAGAAATAACCAGAAATAACCAGCCACAGGTAAGCATTAAGCTGTGGTGGCTGGAAATGTCCTCATCCATGGTCTAGTAGCCCATGGTGGACCTGAGGGTGCTGTGGCTTGGCTTATCTTGCAGAGTGAGACATCTATAACCTCTGTTGCCCAGAGAAGTTGTGGCTGCCCCATCCCTGGAAGTGATGAAGTCCAGGCTGTATGTAGGGACGTGGAGCAACCTGGTTCTGTGGGAGGTGTCCCTGCCCATGCAGGGAGGTTGCAATGAGATGATCTTTAAGGTTCCTTCCAGGCTAAACCATTCCATGGTTCTATGAAGTAATCATAGAATCATAGAATTAGCCGGGTTGGAAGTGACCTCAGAGATCATCTAGTCCAACCCTTGACCCACCGGAGCAGTTGCTAGACCATGGCACTGAGTGCCACATCCAGTCTTTTTTTAAATGTCTCCAGGGACGGAGAATCTACCACCTCACCGGGCAGTCCATTCCATAGCCTGATCACCCTCTCCGTGAAGAAATTCTTTCTAATATCTAACCTAAACCTCCCCTGGCACAACTTAAGACTGTGTCCTCTTGTCTTGTTGAAGGTCGTCTGTGAAAAGAGTCCAGTTCCCACCTCGCTACAGCCTCCTTTCAGGTAGTTGTAGACAGCAATGAGGTCTCCCCTGAGCCTCCTCTTCTTCAGGCTGAACAGCCCCAGCTCTCTCAGCCTCTCCTCATAGGGCCTGTGCTCGAGTCCCTTCACCAGCCTGGTTGCCCTCCTTTGGACCTGTTCCAGGACCTCTACATCCTTCTTAAACTGAGGGGCCCAGAACTGGACACAGTACTCAAGGTGTGGCCTCACCAGCGCTGAGTACAGGGGCAGAATCACCTCCCTGGACCTGCTGGTGACGCTGTTTCTGATACAGGCCAGGATGCCATTGGCCTTCTTGGCCACCTGGGCACACTGCTGGCTCATGTTCAGTTTCTTGTCAATGCAGACTCCCAGGTCCCTTTCTGCCTGGCTGCTCTCCAGCCACTCTGTCCCCAGCCTGTAGCGCTGCATGGGGTTGTTGTGGCCAAAGTGCAGGACCCGGCACTTGGCCTTGTTGAACCTCATCCCGTTGGAATCAGCCCAACTCTCCAGTCTGTCCAGGTCCCTCTGCAGAGCCCTCCTGCCTTCGAGTTGGTCCACACTTCCTCCTAGCTTGGTGTCATCTGCGAATTTGCTGATGATGGACTCAATCCCTTCGTCTAAGTCGTCGATAAAGATATTAAACAGAACTGGGCCCAACACTGATCCCTGGGGGACACCACTAGTGACCGGCCGCCAACTGGATGCAGCCCCGTTCACCACCACTCTCTGGGCCCGGCCCTCCAGCCAGTTCCTAACCCAGCACAGGGTGCTCCTGTCCAATCTGTGGGCTGACAGCTTTTTCAGGAGAATGCTATGGGGGACGGTGTCAAAGGCTTTGCTGAAATCCAGGTAGACCACATCCACAGCCTTCCCCTCATCCACCAGATGGGTCACCTGATCATAAAAGGAGATCAGGTTGGTCAGGCATGACCTGCCCTTCCTAAACCCGTGCTGGCTGGGTCTGATCCCTTGCCCATCCTGCAGGTGCTGTGTGATTGCACTGAGGATGATCTGCTCCATAACCCTGCCAGGCACTGAGGTCAGGCTGACGGGCCTGGAGTTTCCCGGGTCCTCCTTCCGGCCCTTTTTGTGGATTGGCGTGACATTCGCCAACTTCCAATCATCTGGGATGTCCCCCGTGAGCCAGGACTGTTGGTAGATGATAGAGAGAGGCTTGGCGAGCTCTTCTGCCAGCTCCCTCATCACTCTTGGGTGGATCCCATCCGGTCCCATAGACTTGTGGGGGTCCAAGCAGCTCAAGAGGTCACTGACTGTGTCCTTCAATATTACAGGGGGGCTGTTTAGATTTTTATCACCTTCTATAGGCTCCAGAAGCCTGCTGTCAACAGGATAACCTGTCTTTCTGTTGAAAACTGAGGTAAAGAAGGTGTTAAATACCTCAGCCTTTTCCTTATCTTTGATAACTATATTCCCACCCATGTCCAGTACAGAATGAATGTTTTCCTTGCCTCTTCTTTTGCTATTGATGTATCTGTAGAAGGATTTCTTATTGTCCTTCACAGAGGTAGCAAGATTCAGTTCATGTTGTGCTTTTGTCTCTCTGATTTTCTTTCTACATGACCTGACTATATTCCTAAATTCCTCTTGAGAAGTTAGCCCTTTTTTCCATAATTGATAGGCCCTCTTCTTAATCCTAATTTCTTTCAGAGTCTCCCAGTTCAGCCAGACTGGTTGCCTTCCCCACCGGCTCGCCTTCCGGGACTCTGGGACAGCCTGTTCCTGTGCTTTCAGAATATGCTCTTTGAAGTATGTCCATCCCTCCTGGACCCCTCTGTTTTCAAGGGCTGTTTCCCAGGGTATACTCTGAACTAGTCTTTTGAATAGTCCAAAATCTGCTCTCTGGAAGTCCAACACAGAGGTTTTACTGACAACCCTCCTTGTATCCCTGAGTATTGAAAACTCTATTATTTCATGGTCACTAAGTCCCAGTCGTCCATCAACCACCACATCTCCCACCAGCCCCTCTCTGTTTGTGAAAAGAAGGTCAAGTGGGGCTCCGTCCCTGGTGGGCTCATTTACTAGTTGGAGCAGGAATAATGAGGCTGGGAGGGTCCCCGCTGACCAAAGGAAGCCATGTTGCACCCATCTTCCAAAAAGACTGAAAATGTTGACTGAAAGGGAAACTCCAGGCTGGTCAGCCTTGCTTGGTTCCTAGGAAAATCACAGAGTATGCTTCTTGGCACTTGAAGGTGTTTGGGAACTCTCAGCATAGGTTTATAGGGATAAATCACATTTGATACACCTGATCTCCTTCTGGGAAGAAATTACTGTGATATGGGAAGAGTGGTGCATGTTGTGTACCTGGGCTACATCAAGGCTCTTGACACTTTCTGTTCTCACAATCAACATAAGCCTCAGAGGGTGGTAGCTGATCAGTCACATCAGCCTGGAGCTTGGTAATAAGAGGGGCATCACTGGGGTCTGTAATCTGTCCTGTTTAGCGTCTTTATCAGTGTCCTAGAAGAGGTGACAGAGTCCTCATCCATCAAATGTGCAGGTTATACCAAGCCCAGGTGGCCAGTGGATAGCCTCAAGGGCTACTAAGAGAGTCTATGCTGTGGGAAGGAGCCACCAGGAGCCATAAAGAGGGACAAATGGAAAGTCCTGTCCAGGGCAGGGAGAGCCCTTGTGAGGGCACTGGTTTTTGGACCCCCAGTTCAGGAGAGACCTAGATAAATCAGTGTGAGGTCAGGGAGACCACTGTGTTGGTGAAGACTGGAGTCCTTGTCCTGCAAATTGAGGGACTTGTGGGACCAGGGCTGGGTCAGCAGCCATGGGAACATCATCAATCCCATGCCGGTAGGAATGGGAGTCAAGGAGATGGAGCAAGACCCTCACAGCAGTGTATGGCAGGAGAAGGAGGGTTGTTTTCTCTCTAAATATGAGCTAAGCACTCTCTCTGTATGATTTAAACACCTGGGCGTGAAGACGTGCCCATCATAAACCCCAGATGGAGTAGCTGTGTGAGATTAGCAGTGCTGTTCAATTCACCTTCTGCAGAAAAGTGCTTATTCTTTTCTTTTTGCCTAGCACAAATAAAATTTAAGACCTAGAGGATGCATCTGGTGTTTTTTGGGTTTGTCTACTTCTTTGCTTTGAAATTATTGCTTATAATTAATAAAGTAAACTAGGCAACGTTAAACAAGCTATGATTTTCAATGTTAAGCTTCTTTGTTTTGCAGTTTTCACTTTATAGTCCTGTAATCATGTGGGCTGGCAATAAGAGCCCCAAACCAAAGATTTACTTGCATTATTAACTTCCTTTCACATTTGCTTGTGAAATAAAAATTGTAAAAAATGGGTAGCAGCATGTAGAGATTCTTCTTGAACATTTTCCTTCCTGAGATGGTACTAACAGAAATATCCAATTTCTAGATTGTGACAGAAAACTGCAGCTTTCAAGCATATTGAAATGAAGTTAGGAGTTTGCAATTTAAAATGCAATCTGGATTTGGCACAAGAGATCTCAGATGAAAACCTTCTGCTAAAATGATGAGATTTACAGATTTAAGATTCAGTGATCATACAAAGAGTTTAACAACTCAGCTCATATGAGTGTTAGGGGAAGAAATTAAAATGAACTGAATTGGTGATTCATTCTGGTTACACTCTGGGGAAGAACAGACATTTTATAATAATTAATTATCTAATTTAAAACCTCCTTGTTTCTTGACTGAGGTAAGAAATTAGTTATTTTGTATAATAAAGTAGCTGATCTTTAAAACTAATGGGAAATGCAGTTATATTTAACAGAAAAACTATAGGTGCTTCAGTTCATTGGGCCTCAAGAAATTAGTTTCAAGCAAATGATGTAGTAAAATTAATGTACATTGCATTATTTTATTAATAAAATTGGTGTGTAAACATAGCTGATCAGTATATGGAAATCTGTTTAAGAAGAGAAATGAAAATGAAAAAACTAAACCAGCCTGTATTACAGACCATTGATCATGACCTATTTCTCTTAGTTTGGTTTGAAATATTTCTTTTACATAAAAAATTAAGGCATGTTGATTGAATAATCTGGGCATTTTTCATTGCCTTTGATTGCCTTCATTAAAAAGTGAATAAAAAGGGCATGATCTTATAATCCTGTGGATTCTGGAAAATGTGTTGTGATATCTAAACATTTCACTCTTTATTCCAAAAGTCATCAGTTGGGGATTGCATTGAGGGTTAATGTTCATATTCCTGAATTTTCCTCTAATGCTTACACAAGTGTTCTCTCCCAGCCAAATGTATGGCAATGTGAGAGCACCAAATGCAGGACATGGTTTCTAGTTTAACTTTTTCTCTAGGATCCTGAAATAGTAACAGTACTGCTGATAAGGCACTGGTGTTATAATGTGTGCAGGATGCTTAGGTGCTGGTTTCTGTTACTCAGTAACTTGGAAGTGTAAGGTGACCACGTTTAATTTTGATTTGCTGTCCAGTTGTGCAACTATCCTATTGCTGCTCCTATAATTTCTGATGCAGGGCCTGATATTGCTGTGCAAATATTAAGGGATAGTTGATAAGTAGTGTATCTCTCCTTTTTTTTTTTTTTTTTTTTTTTTTTTGTTAAGAAAGTGTATTGAATTGCAGTAGAACCAGTGGCATGGCAAAAGATTTCATGGCAAGCCTGTGAAGGTTGTGGTTATGTAAAATCTGCTTAATATTCTGTTCTCACAGGGTCTAGGGACATATCAGCTAGTTAAAAAACAAAACAAAACAAAAAAACCAACAAAACCAATCCCCTAAACGTTGCAGCCTCAGGGTAAGAGAAAATGCTGCAGGAACACAGATGGAGCCTATTGAATTACAGGACTGTGATGGTCAAAGTGGTTATAGTGCTCTTGATCCCCTGGTGTAACTAAAGGTCAGAAATATGATGTGACAAGGGGAGTTTTAAGGATGTGTTTAGCAAAGATGAAAGGCAGCTTTGTTGAACTTCTCAAAAATGTCTTTCCAAAGCTAAAGGGCGAGTGGGAGAGAATGAAACACGGGGTTCTTTGGTGATGAATTTTCAAGTACATGGAAGGTTCAGCTGGACTTCTTGTTACTGAGTAAGAGATGATACATTAAGAGATATCCTTTCAAAGAGCTTTGAAAACACACAGCAGTGACATATGTTGGACGTGATAGGAAAGGGTGAGAAAATGGAGCTGTGAAAGGACACTAATGATCTAGTTAAAGCAAAAGGCTTGTGTAGTGTTCCACAGCAGCGTTTGGAAAGTCACAATTTCATTTCTGAAAGCATGAGTGAAAGATGACAAATTAATACAAACTTGAACTTGGGATGATTAGCAGTACCAGTGGGTAGGAAAGTCTGTGTCTGAGGGGTATAATTAGGGAGAGCATTGGCAGAATTTCAGCCAGCATAGCTCCTCACTTTTACCCCTCTAGAATCAAGCACTAAATAAAGTAGTACTGGTAAGTATTGCAATATTATTTTTGTTCCATATAAGTTATTGTAATGCTGGAGCCATCATACACTGGCTCAGGATCACTGCAGACTTGGGAAAGAAGTTTAATGGTTACTTTGGTTCTTGGAAAAGTTGGAAGATGAAAGCTCAGACCTTTTCTCTCCTTTGTTCAAATGTCTTTCTGTCCAGAAGTTAAAGTATGCATCATGAAGAGCTCTTCTGTCTGCCCTTGGAGTGCAAATACACAAAATACACAAAATAAGTGGTGAAAATGGAAAACCTTTCCCTATCAAACTTGCTGAAACAGCTAGTTGAGTGTGTCCAGCTGATTCTACTGGGGGGTGTTTGGAAGAAAACATCTGTATTGAAGCCATTCTGCTTGAGCTGCAAATAGAGAAACAGTGTCAACCAGAGGTGGTGAATATGATATGAAGATCTTGGGGAAGCAACCAAATTCATTCCAGTCATAAGATCTAGTGCATGTTTTTCTTAAAAGAAAAGGGTATGGAGCAGAGGGTAAACTTACAGATGTGGAAAACTGCCAGGCACCCAGACCCAAGTGCATGTACATTCATTATGCTAGGCTGGGATGAAGTCTGAAACCTTTTTACCCTCTGTGCTACTGTGGCCTTTTATTTTTTTTTTTTTCACAGGTTTTCAAGTACAGGAAATCCAGATGCCTCGGGCCTTGATCTAGTATGCTCTGTAATTACCCCTATGTAATGTGTGGTAATTAGGGGACTATAGTCTTGGGACAAGTCATGTAGTGAACTGATAATTTCAGATTTAGTTCATGAAAGTCAATGTGTAAGTCATGGGGAAAAAAAGAAGTGAAAGAAAAATGTATTTTTTAACACAACTAATGCAAAGAATGGAAAGGTTGGATAATTACTGCATGCAGATCACACCAGTATCATCAGCCTTCAAAAAGCAGTCTGGTGGAAGATTTAATTGAACTGACTTAGAAAATTATTTACCTTAGGCAATATTCACAAATGTTTTAGATGACCATGTGTAATGATTCAATGAACTCATTGGGTATTAGAGCATGTTTCGTGAAAGAAAGAGAAAAAGGAATTTGTTTTTTGTTAGGCAGCATTAGTCAGGTCCAATTTGTCCTGCAGGAGGAGAAGCACATCTCTGGAATTAGTTGTGATAAGGAGTAGATCTTGGTAGTTCGAGGCACTGATCTGCTAACTTAGGCCAAATGGAGGTCATTGTAGTCCCCATCAGAAAAACTTCTTTCTTTGTTTTTTACTATTTTACTTGCAAAACCTTTTTCTTTTCACCCTTAGGAAGAAAAAGCTGCACAGCCCCTTTGGAACATGAAAGAAGCAGTGTACTTATTGGCAGTTGAGATCATATAGGAGCATTTTTGTGAAAATAGATCTCTATTAATTTTCTAAATGCAGAGTCAAAATTGCCACATGGGAATCCAGACTTGTGAGTTAATTTGATGTGGGACTCTGACTTCCATTCATGCTCTATTTGCAGAATCCACGCTATCAGAGGAAGATGAAGAGCTTTTTTCTCTAATTCCCAATTTTGAGATATTTTAGGTGTCCTATATTTCAATACTACTCACAAAGCTGTATGTATTAGTGCTTAAAAATAATTGAGCATTGAGAAAGAGAGAATCTCCTTAAATTTTGTGCCCAACCTGGGCAAACTGAAGAAGAGATAGCAAATTTGTAGGATTGTACATTAATTTTCAAATCCTTGAAAGAGATGAAATTAATTAGGATTTCTTCCTAAAGATAAAAGTGACAGGTTTTAAGCTAAAAGTAAACCAGACTAAAATACCTGTAGTTTTCTATCTGGATTTTCTGGGGGAAGGTGATGAGGAGACCTGACTGAAACATCTTTTTGTCCTAGGCTTTTGACTCTTCAGATTGTAAAAAGATTTTAGGTGTTCATTATTTACTGTCTGAGTGTGCTTGCTTCTCACTCTTCTGATAAGGTTACAGCTGAACTTGTAATCCAAGTGTCAGGATGCATTTTTCTCTGTCATTCTCAGCAATGAGCAAAGGTGAATCTTGGCACAGAAATAAAGATGAGCAAAGTTGTGGTTTCTCATAAAATTTGTGATTTTTTTTTTAAATTACTATTTTTAAGAACTTCCTTTATTTTAATAGCAAATACACTCTGCTTAGAAAAAAAATACTATTTTCTTTATCATATTTCAGGTGGATTTTATAGCTGCGATGGAGCAACATCTCTTTGAGGTCCTGTGTATTTCTAACTTCACTAATACTATCAGACTGCATGAGGATGGTGTACAGCCAGGACCATCAGGAGGTGTCACCACAGTTTTACTGGTGATGCTTGTGATGATAGTGGTGATACTGGTTATTTGAATGGCTTTTGAGATAAAGTAGTAGAAGGATTAGTGCCACAGAGGAGGCATTTCTGGAAGTTACAACTTCTGGAAATGGAGAAGCAGAATCTTTCTCAAGCTAAAGGTGCTGTCTTTCTACTCTGTAGGAGCCTGATTTTGTTTTGACTGGCATTTTTTATTGCTATTTGTTTTTTCTTCCAACTTTGATGTGGTTAGTGAAATTCAGAATTGTGTTCATAAGAATTATTGAAACCATATATACCAATAAGGAAGAGAGAAATGTAACCTTTGACCCATCCAAAAGAAGGGATACCTTCCTGTTTCTTTTCGAGTTTCTGGTGGTTTGCTCCCCCAGTAACCAAAGCTAATAAATCCAAGTAAAACTATCAAATTTTTATACACACAGGATCATTTCAAGATCAGTACCTGAAGGGATTATTCATTGGTCACCAAGACTTTCAAGGTTGGACACCAAGGTTTCAAATGTTTATCCCTCAGAATCAACAATTTTAAATACAATTAGCTCTGTGGTGTTCAGCTACATTACATTTATTTTTCAACCATTTCCCATTTCTTTTATTGACTTCATAGCTTTCGGGAGTAAGAAAGTAAATCATAGAGATTATAGGCTTCCATTAAACAGAAATAGTAATTTTTGGTACTAAAGTTAATGTATTTTTTTTTGGTTTTAAAATAAGTAGATGTTTATAATCAGTCAGCTTAAAATTTGCAGTTAAAACTACTGAGTAATAGAACAGCAGGAATTCTTGAAGCAAATGACTTTCTAGACATTCATAACTGTCTTCAGAAGAAAATTAAATGTATAGAGTATGTATTATTTTCTTACGAAAAGTTGGAACTGTTGCTCTTCATGAGAAGCAGAGAGCAAAGAAAAATGAGAATTTTTATTAAATGCACCATAAAAATTGGATATTTCCTAAATACAAGTATTAGAAATATTACGGTCTCTCATTATAGTCTTTGTGATCTTGAAGTTATTTCAAATATTTAACCAAGTACTGCAAACCTAAAGATAAAAGTAAAAAAAATCTAAATATATTTAATTCTAAAGATGGATGGAAAAAGTTCTCAGATTTTGAACATCAGTCATTTCATGATTATATTTGCTACATTTTTAGATGGAAACTGGGTTTTTGTCTGCACCTCAGCAGTGGTTTATTTAACTTGACAGTCTTCCATGTTTAACAGTGGTGTGGCTATCTGAAATGGCAATGATATGTTTTCTTTCCCTGGTATTGCCACAAGAGGATTTAAATCATCTGGCACAATTTCAGTTGGGGACTATTCCAGTAGAAAAGCTTAAGGACAGCAGAATCATCAAAATGATGGAGTAGAATAGAGTAGTCAAAGGGAAAAGAGAACTAAATGGTATAGGCAATAATAATATTGACTTAGATATTTAAACAATAATCCAAATGATTTATAAGGAAATACAGTCT
This sequence comes from Calypte anna, assembly GCF_003957555.1. Taxonomy (NCBI): domain Eukaryota; kingdom Metazoa; phylum Chordata; class Aves; order Apodiformes; family Trochilidae; genus Calypte; species Calypte anna. The sequence goes on along the minus strand of NC_044274.1, from coordinate 68,577,690 downwards.
TTAAAATATGCATGCTGGTTCTTTTTAGTTTATGCACAAACAAGTATAATTGTGTTGCAAACATATATATTTGAGCATGAAAACAAACAAAACACAGCACCACAAAATTAATCTATAAATTCATTTGGTAGGGTTTTACATAAGACCTTTGGTAATACACCCTTGTAATGAAAAAAACCTTCTCTTCAATCAGGTTTGATCAGTCCCCAGCAGATGGTGCTCAAGGTTACACAGCTTTATAGGCTGTAGGAAGACTAAGGACACCTGTGTTGTCTGGTGTGACTGCTTCTGAAAATGGACTTTTACCTGAATAAAAGAATTCAACTCTAACAAAAAGAAAATAAGGAAGATATCCTTTCCCTAAACGAGAATCATGTGCTGAGATTCTCAGCTGATTGCCTCTGGAAGTATTTTTTGCTTGTCTTCATAAAGCATTTGGCATGATGACCCTACTTCACCACTAGTCAGATGTTTAGACAGCTCATTGCCCAGAGCAATAGAAACCATCATGAAGCTGCCCATGGTCTGCTTAGGGACATCAAGGGCATATCCTTTGCAGGTCTTTGTTGCATACTGGTAAGCTGGGGTCTAACTTTGAAGATTATGAACTGTTGGATCTCCTCACATGCTGCATTCCTTGCTCCCAGTAAATCTGCTTCCTTGTGCAGTCCCCAGCTGTTTGTGCAGCTAGAAGAGAAATTATTAGGTGAGTTTTAACTAAACTGATCCCAATGCCTACACTAAAACTTGAAAGTGCTGGTGGAATAAACCAAAGCTGAAACACTTTCCTTGACAGGTTTTGTCAAATGTCTTCACAAAAGGGATTGAGCTGCATATGGCAGGAGTTTTTAGTCTCAGCTGGTTATGCCCCAGTGCAAGCTTGCATGTGCACATCATGTAGCATGGTGCTGTGTAGTGGTGGAGCTGCACCATACCAACACAGTGTGCACAATGCCATCCATACTGCTTTTAAGTCTGGTGTGGATTGTCTGGCAGGGTGTGGATAGCATTTGTTGTCTCTTATCTAGATGCAGTTACTAGCATTATGTAATAACATCTGTACAAATGTTTCACTATATTTATCATGCCCTGTTTTTTTAACATGCACTTTGATTTATGTGCAGATTGCCTGTTAAATTAGCCAGTGCGACATGAGACTGCAGTATTGCTGCAGGATCCATCATGTCTGTAAAATATGGTGTTTCAAGCAGGTCATTACTTAAAACACATGAAGTGTCACGGCATAGACAGGGAAGCTTTAAAGGAAGCAGGTTTCTTCAGTTTGTTGATTTTGGTTTGTTTTTTTTTTTTTAAATTAGGGTGTGTGTGCCTGATACACACAATTGAGTGGATAAAACTATGCATTACAAGAGTAATGAGTAGGAAAACTCAATTTGTCACAGCCCAGCATATTCTATGAATATGCTGTACCTTTTTATCCCCTTGGTGTTGCATTGGTCCAGCACTGCTGGAAAGATGGTGATGGTGCTCAGCACTGATTGTGCCAAAGGCAAATTGCACATCCCTGGAGCAATAGGTCGATGCAGAGGAAACAGTCTTACACAGGGTTGTGTCATCTGAAAAATGCATTGCCTTGTTACTCTTAGCTCGAGGCTGTGCCAGGAGGCACAGAACAGTGCCAAGATATTGTTTTTCTGTACTTTCTGCTTTATTGTCTCTCTCCTTCTTTTTTTCCTTGGTTCATTTTCCTTTCTTTTTTCTTCACATAAATATACACATCCATCCTTAGTTTAGTAATAAAATGCAAAGGGTGTTTACTGGGACAGAAGGAGCTGGAAGAGCATCCTGGGAGGAAATTTGGAAGCTGCCCTCTGCCAAGTACTTACAAGCCATGAATCAGCATGAGGGAGGGACTGTCATAAAAAAGATCACTGGGCTGTTTCATCTGTAAAATCAGAGATGCTTGTCATGTTATCGAACAGCCAAGTGTCTTTTGTTAATTCCTATGGTGTTCTGCTAGGTATTTGGTACTTGGAAACCTCACCAGAATGTAAAGTATCTAAATGGCACCAACTATTTCTCTGTAAAATTAGCTTTTCCTTTTCCTTATTTTTTGATAGAGTCCAATATGTGACTAGCGATATTTCTTGTTTACAACCATGTTTATAGTTATGAGAGCAGATTTGTTTCTTTCTGGTTGCAAATTGGTTTCTTCATTTAGGAAAAAAAAACTACAAACAATCTGATAAATGAATTGTGTAATTATTTAGTTATTCATAGTGAAGCAAAGATTTTTGTCCTTTTGAATATATGGGACTCATTGTCTTATTCTTGCTCTTTTAGTAAACTGATAGTCTCAGTCACCTGAGGGCTGAGATGTCAAAAAAATGAGAGGATTTTAATAGTCTGGATGTTCTTCTCACATAATTCTCTAGCCATATGTGGGTGTACGTGAAACGAATAAAGTAAACACTCAGTAAAATTTTCCACTTTTAAATATGTGGTATTTCTGTTTTTTAATGATAGAAATCATTAAGTGAATGCTAGGTAAGCCTATTAGTCATATCTAGAACAGAAATATTATTTTAGAAATGCTAAGTAATTAAGTGGTAAGTTAAATATGCAATTTTTTTTTTTGAGAACATAAACCATCTCAGTATTATTCTACAGGTTATGTATAGTAGTTCAGGTAGTGATAATTGGTAGAACAGTTTTATCTGTTTTAGGGGTTTTGGCATATGTATGGTGGCAGGTTATGGAAATGACTGTATTTTGACCATTGCATTTTATAGTAGCCTTATGTCAAGCTTTGGAAAAGGTCTTTTAAAAGTCCTTTCTATGCTGAGGGCATTCTGTCATTCTCTTCTGATAGAGTGAAATTATTTTGGGAGATAGGACTTTAAAAAGAGTGAAAAATGCTTTAATTTGAATTGCTTTGCCATCAGTCTCGAAACAGATGTAAGCTTTGCTTGTGAAGTCTAAGTAGCACAAATTCCTGTATCTCTCTTCCTGTGCAACTGGAAAGCTTGTGATGAAGCCAGCTGCCCATACCCAGACTAATTGTTTATGTGCCAAAAAATGTAAGTGTGTGCCCTTGATCAAAATCAACTGGTTTAGTGAAGACTGAGAAGGTAAAAAAAGGTATAGGTATTTCATTAAGCTGTTTATTGGAGGTGCAGACTGAGTAGGACATAAAGGTGTAGATTCTGTGAGTAATGTAACTCCATGTTTTCTGTGCTGTAAAATGAGCACTGCAATACCAGCATTGGATAGATTTCTGATTAAATGAAACCTAATAACGTGATTAAGTAATTTTTTTTTTTTTTATATAACATCAGCATCAATAAAGCTGCTTGGGACTAGAGATTTTGAAGTTCTTGCTCATATATCTCCAAAAGTAAGACTGTGTTCTCTACAACATTATACCATAAGTCTGAATGCACAGTAAATACAAGCTTAAGTGTTTAGATTCCAGATCAGAATTTCTCAGTTGTGAAACAAACTGATTCTCTGATACAGACCTGTTCCTGTTGCTGATGTGTTTCTCATATAAAGTATGTATCACTTGCTCTATCTGACACAAGAGAAATACAGTTCTGCCTTCACCTGATTTGGTTAAAAATTTTCTGTTTATTTAAAATGTGTACTGACATGTAATCCAGCAGTTCACAAATCTAATATTAGTATTCACTAAAGTAATATGCAGACCTATTTTCCAGTTTTCAGACTTTACCTATGACTAATTTACATACATGACTTTTTGTGTCTGAACTGATACTTTAAAGGTAGGGAAAATACTAGAAATGAACTCTGGTTGAAATTATTAGGAAAATGTTATGCTCTCAGTGATGCTCTATCTAAGCAACTATTCTGAATTCTGCAAATGTTGTAAAATCTCACATGAAATCCACATGACAGCCCATAAAGATCTTACAGGATGAGATTCAGGCTTTCTCATCTCTACCAGAAATACCTCATCTAACAACATCTTTAGCCTTCCACTTTCCTTTTTTCATGGAATGAGAACAGTATGGATCATTGATTAGGTCTTTGAACCCATAGCTCAGGGGCACTTACTAATCCCTAGATACTGAGAACACACATGTTGTTCTAGTGAATGCTCTTTCACCTCTATGATTGCATTCAAGTTTATCCAATTATTCCTCTGCTGTACCATTCTGCCTCAGTATTGATAACTTTTCCCAGCTTTGTATCACCAGCAAGGCTGATAATGGAAATACTAGAAGAGCAATTCAATGACACATTTCAGAAGCAATGCCACTCTTTGCTGGAGCTACTTTTTTCAGCACGCTCATTATCCACATGAAGTCCCTATTCACCCTGCCTTTCCTCTGCTAATGATGCTGACAGGAGGCCCTGCTAACACTGAGTTGGGGAATATAACTCCTCCAGCATGTTGCATAAAGAGGAGCAGTTACAATGAAATCATATGGAGAACAAGGATCTAATAGACCTGTAACGATAATGATTTATTTCTGGGTCTGGTAGTTTTAGGTGGTGGTTTTAGGCACACATTCAATTCATTGCAATTTTACTGCATAGTGCCTGTGTCCAGAAAAATGACACTTATAATTAAGCCAGGAGACATGGGCAGAATGTCTGTTGTCATGATTGTCTGTTACCTGTGATAGGAGGAGCTTGCAAGGAAAAACAGAGGGTTGCTGATCACTCTGGAAGAGGCAGTGTCCATAACATATGGCTGTGTCTCTAGGTGTCCTGTGCAATTATGGCATAAGTTTGAGATCTGGAAGAAGAAAAGAAAAAGAGGAGGTCAAACATGCTGATAAATGCTATTGAAATCTACATTTCAGTAGGGAATGGTATAAATACAAAATGTATCAATATAAAAGATTTTTAGAAGTGGTTTCAGAGGCATGTTTAAGACACTTGAACAAGAGAATACCTTTCTAATCTTCAGCTTGCTTTCTTTTTTATTTGTTAGTTTGTTGTTTAGAGAAGAAAAGTCATGGATGGAGAACAAGAAAGAGAATAATAATGTTCCTTTTCCAAGTGAAAGAATATAGAAAGTTATGTAGAGGGTGGGTTATGAGTGCAACAAAAAGCATCAGTTTGAAAAAGTGTTTAGGGTAACTTTCAAATGCTCACCAGTCCTTCTTTTGAACTTTTCTTTCTGACAGTGTTCAGGTGGGGTTCAATCATATTTCATCTACATTTCTGTCTTTTTAAAAGACACTTCTTAAATATAGGTTCTAACTAACAGGAGTTTATGGTCTAGTAATACCTATAAAACCCATGAACATACCTTTGTAGGTAATTTTACTTATGCTTATTTAGTTTGTGTGTGAGTTTTGGTATTCACAGCCCAAGTATTTGAAACATTGCTAAAGTATTCCAGGCTTCCTGTTACAGGACTATAGACTCTGACTCCCTACAGCCTCTTCACAAACAGTAGAAATAAGTTGTTTACCATAGAAATAATACAACAGCAATGAATCTGGATCTGGGTCATTCACTTCTGATGTAAATTTTCAGCTTTTTTTTTTTCTCTCCAGCTTTTGTGTAGATTGTACTGCACTGAGTTGAGGAAAGGTTCAGGAGACAGTGTGAAGTAGATGAACATAGGCCCTTTATCTTTGATATTCACATTTGCTTTAGTATGTTTGAGTATACTTTTTTTTTACCCTATTTCTGGATGGTGGGTTTTTTGTTTGGGTTCTAGTTTTCTGGTGTGGGTTTTTTTTATAACTTTGATGCTGAACCCCACTTACCTCACAGATTAAGCTACTAAAGTGATTGATGCAAGGTTGACAAGAGTGCAAGCTTGTTTCTATAGGCCACTCATGTTGGTTAACTATAGAGTAGATGGTAGAGGATGTTTATTCTTTTACTTGCATCTTCAAGGCCCATTGTTTCCTACTGTAGCCCTACAGATTTAGATGCTTTAAAGATGGTGGTGTTCCTTTAGTCTCCCTACTAGTCACTGAAGCCTCACCTGGCCTATTATGTAGAAATTACTCAGTGAAAACTGTAATTAAAAGACCGAAGCAACAATTAACTTGGAAATCTTAGCTTGGGAATTTTACCTGATGAAACTGAACACATTTATTCTGCTAGCAGTTCAGCTTAGTCATCTAGCCCACATCACTAGGGAAAGAAAGGGAAGGAAATGTGGGATTGGACTTAACATTGATCATCTAGTCCAAGTGCTACGTTTTTGGTACCTTCATCCCTCTTCTTCCTGTTCTCTATCCCCAGATAAGCTTCTTGCTTATTGTGTAGTGATAATAGTCCTTTTTGGTCTTGTGCATAAATAGAGTTAAAAACATTAAACATTTTTTTTTCAACAGTAGAGAGGAGCATGGGTACACTGGGGATAGATTCCTTCCTAAATGTGTCATCATGAATAATACTTCACATCAGAATGGGAACTAGAAAAACTTACATTTGGAAGTCTGAGAAGAGGTTTAACTATCCTTCAGTTAACTTTAAATTTAACTGTTGATACAGAAAGAAAAGCAGCTTTATTTCAGCAGCTGCAGTTGGAATCAGATTTTAGAAATTCACTTTATTATTTGAAACAGCTTTGAGTGATAGTCAAAGGTTGTTTTCTCTGTCTGAACTCCTAAAGTTAATAGCAAATGCCTTCACACAATTAGCAGATTAATAATCAAGGATTTTAAGACTATTCAAGATTAGGAATTTATCTCTAGGCCTTTTGAGTTCGCAAACGTAATCAGTTTAATTAGTTAGATGATGCCACCTTGAAGAATGTTGAAATTCATTGAGCACTGGGCTGTTTCTGCTCTCCAGTTCAATTTGCTTTCCTTCAGAAATGTGTTCTCAGTTGAGTGCTTCATTCCCAGTGAGCCATGCAATAGCAGTAAATTTTAGAGATTATTTTAATGATTTCTAAATATTAGTCTAAAGTTAAGGCTTGCAGAAATAACTAAGTTTGTAAATTGAGAAAAATTTTAATTTGTTCTGTCCCTGGGAGAAAGCATTGTGTCTCCTGTTATTCAGTTTCTTAAATAAATATCTTTAGCTTTTATAGCTTCTTGTAATGTCTGAGTTCATTCACCTCCTTACCCCTTTAGATTGCACTAACTTGTGGGGTTAGTTAGACTTGTGGGGTCCGTGGGGAACACATTCACAAAAAAATGCTAAAGTTTGCAAAATCACACAAGCTCTGCAGAAGAAACAAACACAAGAGTTATTGTTGTCTGAATAGCCTTTATTTGGCCTTTCTTTGGCTTGTGATATAATTTGTGATTATTTACTGTCTTCTGTCCTACTAAAGTGAGACTCTTTGTCATGGCACAAGGCATTGGTGGGTGTGTTCACTTAGCAGCGTAACCTCTTCGTTCAGTAACATGCATCTCTTAGCATCTTCTGAGCTATTTTGCTATGATCTCAATGGCAGCACACAATTATTTAGAAAAATGTAGATGACTTTTTATTGAGTTATTCATTAGTTAGTTGAAGTGTTTTGGTATGACAATATTAATCAAGCCTAAAAGGACTCTGTCAGAGAACCTGAGAGAATAACATGGTGTCTACACACAGAACTCTTACGTATCTTACTACAAGTTGTGTAGAAATTACAGGTACAAGCTGGTATTTTTTCTTCATTTGTTTCAGATACATTACCATATGTACCTGCTTTTTTTGTCAGTAAAGGTAAAGCTTTTTTTGTCAGTTCAGGAGTTAAACAAATTTATAAAAGTTCTTCCTGATTGGAAGGTGAACACAGGATTGTTCAGAGATTTAAGATTTGCCAATAAAGGCAGGTATGTGTTAAGACATCAGGAGAGGTTGGATCATCTGTGTTGTGAGTACAGTTCTTGTTCCTCTTCCTGTTAGAGCAAATAGATGGAAGTGTGTCAGTAAAAAGTGACACTTTGTCATGGTTTATTCCCATAGGTTGTACTCAGGTCCATAAAGAAATATGGCCATACTCACAGAAGAAAATCCCTTGCAGGGTTTTTCCTAGTGTGAATGCACCTACAGTCACTTGAGAAGTCTCTAATTATAAGTTACTGGCAACTCAAAGGAATGTAACAGCATGAGACTACTTTTCACTAGTTTTGAAAACCTCTGCTGTAAACTGCTGTTAATTCTGCTGAGCTCTTACCTCTATCCCAGTATGACTTTTCTTTTGCTTAGTTCCCTGCTACCTGAGCAGTCATTTTTCAAGTCCACTGAGAAGCATTTCTCAGGCTGCCCTTTGGACCAGATTGTCTATGCAGGTCTGGTTGGCAGACTGGAAACATACAAGTCCAGAGCCCAAACCTGCATGAAAGCTGTGGGTTTTTCCCTGCTATTTATCCCAGAGTTATAATTCAAAGCCTGTTTGCCTTGTAATCATAGCAGGGCTGAACATTATTTATTGCATTCTATTCAAAACCTGCTCATGAAATAGAATGATTTATTTCCTTGCAGGTTCATCACTGTTCATCCTTGTAGTGTCTTTGAAAGCCTCCTTAGTATGTCTGAAAAACTGTCCATAACAACTCTCTGAAATGAGAAACTATAATTTTCTTTGAAGAAATAGGAAACTGAGGCAGGACACTGGCAATCTGAGACTGGGATGGCAATTTGTTTCATGAAAAGGTATCTTTAAAATTCAGCTCACAGATGTTACGTTTATTGTAGTAGGTTTAAGCTCTCACCATTTTTTCTTGTGACATCTGGAGTTCATATAATAAGCAGCACAGGTAGCAACCAGTCATGAGAAGTGTGGGTGAAGCAGGAGGTACCTCCTTGGTTTCATTCCCTTGTTTTAACCATCAGGTCATTTTTTCTTTTCCTGCAGTTACCTGTGTCAACTGTTCTGTACCTTGCTACACTACAGTAAATGAAAAACCAGTGGTATCTCTGCTATCTTTCACCTCACGTTCCTGATGTGACCTTTGAGAGCAACTCTGTTTTGCTGATCAAAATGGAGAAAAAAGTTCTCCCTCCAAAATAAAATTCTTGGTGCTTGTTTCCTGAAATAAATGATTATGTGGCTTTGGAGTGTTTCTCTGCTAAGAAAACCATAATTACATTCCAAAATGAAATTTTTTTCCAAGATACAAATGGAAAATCCTAATGCTGTCTTGAAAACTTTCCCAGTCTTTTTAAGAGTCCAAAGTACTAACCAAATTCAGTTGCTATTCACCATGGTCAGGTGAAAAATGTTATTTCATGAGTAACTACTCTATTAGTGCAAAACAACTCAGTTTTTTCAACAGTGATGCACACCAGGTCTAGCCCATATGGCTTCACTGTTTCTAAACAAACATTTTTTTTCATTTTTCTCATTTGAATGTAGGACTGAGGTATTTTTTTTTCAACATAAAGTGAGGTTTTATGGTTCTGGATGAGCACTTTATCTAGCTAAAGATAGAAGGGTTGCCAGTTGGAAGTATAGAAGTATCAAACACTTAATATTATTTTTGTAGAACAGCTGTTAATGCAGACATTGAAGCTTGCTTCTTCAATTCTTTTCAGCATACTGATTGTTTTATCATGGAGAATAGCTGACTGGCACACCTTCACACTAAGGCCTTCTCTATTTCAGAGTTTGCGAGAAGTAACTTGCTAGAGTCAGAGCATTATGCTGAGGCCACAAAATCTTACCTCATTCAGTATCTTCTTTCTCCCACGTATTTGTGTCTTGTCCTGCTTAAAATCTAGATCCATTTCCTTTTAAATATTAATTATCAGTGCTTACTTAGCAGGGATACATAATTTTGAAGGTGTTTCTACAGGCTGCTAGATTCAGCCTTTGGACTAATGTAGTGATGAATGTTATTCCTAGGTTTTAGAGACAGTGTTTTTATTGAGATTGCTACCACTCCCTCCTTTTACAGTGTGCTTCCTCTGTTCAGAATTGACTGTCTTGACAATGCAATCACTTTCAGGTAGTTGTACTATGTTTCTGAGATATTAAGACATCTCAGCTTCCAGAGTCACAGAGTTCCAGGGCAGACCCAAACAATTCCAGAAGTTGAGTATGCAAACTCCTACTTTTTCAGTCAGTTCAAACTATCAAACAACTGCAAAACCAGAAGCTTACTGCAAATGGCAGAGCTCCTTCCAAACCTTGTACATATAAGGCTGTTTGTGTTGCTTCATTCATTCTCAGTACATAAAGATTTTTAATTATCTTTCCACTTACTCAGCTGAGAGAATTATTAGATGTTTTGGCTTTCTAAACGCTGTGATACCTATAATTACTTAACTAGTGCAACAGCGATACTGGAAAATAGGTAATATATGTTTGGATTTTGACAGTGAATTAGTATAAATTAGTATAAGAACTATAAAAAGGTATTAAAACATCCTTTGTGTGCATTTGATTGTGATGAGGCTTTGAAGACAGATTTTGGAAATACATGTGTTTTATACAAACATTTCCACTCTTTTTAAGTAGCTCAAGTGTCTTAATCCAGAACTAGGAATTTATTGCTTAAAATATGCTTTATTTCATCTAGTCACGTACATTTATCTCTTCTATTCAAATAGTAAAGCAAGGTAATAAACCCCTGTTTTTCAGCTGAGAGAAGATAAAGGATGTTTTATATTCAAAGGTGAGAATCATAGGGGTGGGTGGATAGGAGAAGAGCCAAACTTATAACTGGAGTTCTGCAGGATTTTAATCTGTGAATTCAGATCGTTTACAGAGCAAGACTTCATACATGCTTTTATTGTGGGTACCAACAAGCAAAGGTTCTCGAAACATCATGAAAATTCAAATCCTATAAAATTACTTAGAGACTATTGTCAGCCTTTCCTGGTCAATTTTACTGCATATCTTATTTTTACTTTAAGTTGTCAAATTCTTCGTTACAATGTAATAAGGAAGACCCAAGGTATAAACATCATGTATTTTCTGTATTTGCACAAGATTGGCTTCATCCATTTGAAAAAGGCTCTGGCAGAGACTTCAGATGTTTATCTGAGTATCTAGGGATGTCAGTGGAAGAATACAGCAAATAGGGAAAGGCTGCTGTGTGTCTCTTCATGTTGAGGAGTTCTCTGTACATGAACTTTTGTAGCAATAATTCATAAATTAATCTGAGATGGGTGAAAGTGCCTATAGATGGGGCTATGTGGGAATATCTATTACAATTACACTCGTGCTACTTAATCACAAGGGACTTGCAAGTGTGAGGAAACTAAGAGCTGTAGCAGAAGCACTGGATGTGATAAGTGGTCTCTTATAATGTGAATGGTGTGGAAGGTGAAGCTCTACAAAAAATTCAGATGATATTTAGATAATGTAATCATGAGACAGTCTGGCTGCTTCATGAGTAAGTGGTAATGAAAACCTCATTGTATTATCAGGTGGCAATTCAGAGTGTTGCCATAGCTATTAGCTTTCCTGAAATTTGTCTTCCAAATTTCCAAGAGATACAGAGAGCTTTCTAAATAATAGTAAAAAACATAAAGGAAGATCCAAGAAGGCTCTCTGATGAGAGGGTGACACTTATAGAATGAAATTTAAAGAGGACATCCTGGGTTCCAGACAGGATGAATTTACTGGTTTTGACTGGCCCAAGGCTCAGTACTGAAAGGATTTCTTGTATATTTGGGCACAACCACCAGCACCACCACCAAAAAAGATAAATTTTAAAGTTTCTTCAAGGAAAATTCTGAGCATCGCTTATCCTTGAAAACTAAAAGGTCCACAAATGTAGGGAAAATTGTCATTTGCTTAGTGGAGGAATAAAATAGGACAAATAGTAAATATCTAGAACCTTGAGGTAAAGTTTCAAATATAGATTTTTTTGATAACCCCTAAGGGGGAGGACAAGTGTTCCTTTACAAATGTACTTCTTTCTGAAAAACCCAGCAGGCAAGGGCAGAGCAAGTAATCTGAGCAAAAAGCTATGAAAGCATTTTCTCTCTCTCCAAGGATTTTGCTAGTGTCTGTTTCACTCACATTAGATATTTAAGGATTCAGTCAGGGGGATGGAGAGATCTTTCTTTGCACTCAATATTCTTTTCCCCCTGCACTGCCAAGATTCCTTTTTTCCCTCACCATTTTTTCTCTAGTGACAGGAGATGCCCAGGCAACAACCTTATGAACAAAATGAGACTGATCATGGTGATATTTTTTTTAAGAAGAATCAGATTGCCTTGCAAACAAGAATCTTTTTTTTTTTTTTTCCTCCTTTCCCTCCCTGTGCCATTTTTATTCTGTGCAAAAAGCACTTTACTCATCCTCCTTAGTAATCCAGGAGGAGGAAGAGCAAGGAGGGTGGAAACAGTCTTCATGGGGATAGCAATGGGAATGGATTTGGACACACTTTCTGAAACTTACTCTCTGAGGTAGGAGATTTAGGTGTTTCAGTGATCTACTCTGTGGATGGCTGTGTAGAAGCTTCATCATTTGTGAGCCATGTGGCACACAAGTGGGATATGGGAACAAGAAGTGTTACAAGGGGCTACTGACTTGGGAGTCTGCTTCTGTTTCACGTTCTGAAACCATGGAAATTTCAAAGCTCCGCAACCACGGATCTGAGAAACTCAGAAATTTCTCCACAAGACTTTTTTCATCTACCTATAATGAATTTTTCATGGGACAGAGCTGAGGATATTAATTTAATTCAGAGAAAGTTTCTGGCAATATAATTATTCAGATAACACATTAAAAACTCTAAATGTTTTAAAGTGTGTATGCTTGAAGGTCAAGCAGTGACTAAGCTGTCACAGTAACATCTCAGAGGAAAAATGCTTATGACAAGTGGAAGGTTCTCTAGAGACAGGCACAATTCTGAATGTGCATTTTTGACCACCACAAGGCAGAGACTAGATTTCTGGAAGTGGTGTCTTAATCCTAAAATCAGCACTTAAGTGTTTTGGAGCACAGTAAAGTCTGCAAATTGTGTAATAAAAATCTGTGTTAAGCATTTTAAAGGTTATTTAGACAAAGACTGAATGTCAAATAATAAAACCATTTTTATGGTTTGAAACTTTTCATTTTTCTCAACACTGACTTGCTTTCAGTTGACTAACACATGAGATTGTAATGAAGGGTCATATGCCCCACATGAAATGCTTGTTACCAGGAGCAGTTGAAAAAAAAGATCAGCTCCTTAGCCCAGAGTTGAACAGTTACATCTGTCTTCCTAATTTATATCCCAGAGGTATAGGATTTTAGTAGCATTCAGCATTTTGTCATTCCATCTTTCCTGAGTCTAGTGGAAAACTCTTGTTGGTTTAATGTGAGCAGCTGTTGGCCCATAGTGATAATTTTGGAACTTTCACAAAGACAGCTCTTAAAATGGAAGCCAGACCTTCCCACACTAGATCAGGATGGGAAGAAAAATATAGGACAATAGTTCTTAAAGAAAGGAAAGTAACCATTGGTATCTTTCTCTCCAGGTTTCCATGATGATACAAATTAATCAAAGGTGCCAGCATTTTTTAATTTTATTTCTGCAAAGCTGTGTAAGAGACCTAGAACATGCTGCCTATATGGATTTAGTCCTTCATGTTGTGGTGTCTAGTAGCAGGCTTGAAATTTTAAAGAAGCTGTAGGTAACACAGTTTGATTGACTGATGGTCTTTTTAAAAGGTTTGAACACCTCACAGGTCTGCCAAGTAGAAAGTTTTTTAGGACAGAGTAAAACTAATTTTTTGGTTTTTCAGCTTTGTTGAATTCTGACCAAGAAACCTGAAATCACATGGCTGTGTTCTGCAGAAGGGTTGCTCTACTTTTTCCACAGATCTGCACATTTTCACTGCCAGTGTTTACAGGGTTAGTCTTTCTCTCACAGATCACTGGTTTAGAACTCCTGTGCTCTGGGCTGGACTCCATCTCTCTAGTTATATTTTTCTCTTACTACTGCCTTTCAGATCACCCCTTCCCTGCTACCACCCCTCCTGATTTCTTGCTTTTTGGGCTTGTTTGGGCTTGTTTGGTCTCGTTTGGGCTTGTTTTTTCTGTTTGTTTAGGATTTTTTGTTGTTGTTCGGTTTTGTTTGTTCAGTTGGTTGGTTAGTTTGGTTTTTTGGGTTTGGTTTGGTTTTTGCATAGGGATGGCATTGATGGTCTAAGTGACCAAGGCCACATACAGTAAAACCAAAGAAGAATGAATGACTTCACAGCTGAGTATTGGACTTCTGCCTCTCATTCAGTGGGCATGATGTTGACTGACTCTCTTCTCGCTAATATCTTTTCCTCTGAAGGGAATGTGGAAACCTCCCTGGATGGCTGCTTCTTCTCCTGAGGACAGAAATACTATAAAATTGACTTACTTTCATTTCAGGAAAAGCAGTTTTTGAAAGATGTCCTTAACTCTACTGGAACAAGATGATTAGGAGAAAATCAGTCGGGGAAAGGTGAATCTGGTATTAATGTAATTCCTAAGAAATAGTAGTGGCAGAGAAACTAGATTCAATATATTGCTTGTAAATATGTTAATAAATATTTTAAAAATACTGTGCAAATATGCCTGTGTTCATAACAGTTTTGCATCTTTATTCCCCTATTCACTCTCAGTGTTCTCTATTATAAATGTGCTGTTTGACTGCCTTTGAGTGTTGCACATGCATTGAACTGAAGACATACTTAAATGTGAATTAATATCACCAACACATCGTAGCTACATGCAGTTGTAGATTATTGTCTGCATACATCTTCATGTTTGTGTGTTATGTTGCAAATGGCAGATTGAAAGAGTGAATTTAAACAGGAAGCATCCCATCAAAACGCTTCTGATGATTTGTATGCAGCGGTACTTGGACTATAATGAAAAGTGACAAAACATTGAAAAATATTGTAGTGACATCACTGATAAAAATAAAAACTCAAAAAAGAAGTGTAATTTATTTATTGGCTTTAAAATTGATAGTTTTTTCTAGCAAGTACTGTAAATCTCAATTCTGTTTCTGGAGGCATGGCTTGGACTTCTTATGCATTGAGTCATCCACTTGCATCCAGTAGTTGTTACTAAAAGGTAGAAAAAATTAGGCTCACAATATGATAGTAGAATAAATGGATTGGGAGGGAGGGGGGAATATTTTTTAGATAGTAACACCTAAAAGATTTTGACTGGCAAAAATATCCCTCAAAAGTCAAAGCATTGCTGCAAACATGGAGTGACACAGATCTGAATCCATTCTCTTGAGGAAGATCAGGCATGTCAGAATTTGATCAAATAGATATCTAAGGAGAGAAATGCATTTTTTCATGCATCTATTCTGAATCTAAGAAATTTGATCGTATTAGAGTTTTTTTATTTTTTCTTTTTAGTAAATCTTTCTGAGTTTTTGCTACTATAAGAAGATTGGTTTTGCATGTGCAATCACATCCCATGCTCTTCCATAGAAATTATTTTAATATTTATATGAAATGGAAAGCTAAGCAAACCAATCTGGAACTTCAAGGGAAGTAATTCGTATTACAGGCTTTTTCAAGATGACAATGGTAACAGAAATTAAAAAGTTTACATCAGCTAGACAGCATTTTCTTATGGATCCAAGGTAGTGTTTATTACCAGAGACAGGTCATCTCAGATCTTCTGTTGGAGTTATATAAGAAGGATTTGGAAGGCCCAAGATTTTATTTGAAGATGTCTCCAGTGTCTTCCAGATCTGTTCAATATATTCTATGTTCACAGATTCCCTTTGTGAGTGAAAGAATGGCAGACAGTGACTGGTGGTGTGGAGCCAGTACTCATCTGCTCTTCTTGCCTAGAATTTTTGGCCATGAAAGAGGGAGATACAGGCTGATTTTTCTCAGGCAGTGTAGTGACTTATTTCCTTGGTATGACTGAAAGAAAGCTCAGTCCACCCTGAAATAGAGCTACTATCATCATATAAATCTTGATATATCCCTTGAATAGTGCATAGTCCCTAAAAACTCTATACAAGGCTTAGCAGGAACTGCATTTACACATGGATAAGAAAACATGGGCAGTTTTACCCATATAGATAAGAGGAGGTTTGTATATATTTTAAGAATTGTTTGCTTTTAAAGCTGAAAAGCTGACACAGAATACAGTCCAGCTGAGTATCTGCTAATTAAACTGATTTGTGCAAGTACAGGAAGCTCCTAGGGAGTAGTTGGTTAGAAACTGTGGGAAACTAAAAATAGACAAGTGAGTCCAATGTCATATGATAAACATTTTTATGTATAGATAGGCATTGGTTCCAAGTAACTTGTAAATTTTGATTAGAGTACACAGTTACTATAACTCTATTTGATTGTTCAGGCTAGTATAAATTTACCAGTTTTCCTATTTGAAGAGTGATGTAACATTTTTAAATAGGTGTCATAAGTACATTTTATATGCTAATATTTCTATGTCATCTAGGAGTTACTGATAGATAGACTTTAAAACTAATGTATACACAACCATTTCGTATAAAGCTTTGATTTTTTTTTTTTTTAGTATGCTTTTTCACATTAAAATCTTCAGAAAAGCAGTTCAGTATCTAATGAAGACTAAATTTTCTCTTTGACACTTGTCTTATAGAAATTTCAAAAACTTCTGTTCTAAGATCTTGTAGTAGGTTGGGTTCTTTTTGTCTGTCTTCTCTTTCTCAGAACTCTTCCCAAGTAGAAGATTCTCAGTGGAATCTAGTGACTTAGTAAAAGAGACAAAATTTTCAAATTTAGTTTATTCATAGATAACACCTTTTGCTCCTATTAAAGACCAAAAGATAATAAGAAATGCTTCATTTGCCACTAAAGAGGGTGATTAACATCAGGAAGTTTCTCAGACAACAGCCTTTTATTTTCTCTTTTGAAATGGTATTAGATATCTAAATATTTAAATATGCGATATTCAGGGCCTATGTTTAATATAAATCTCAGGTTTAATATTGAGATCCTCAGTTACTTACCCTTTACATCTTTCTCATTTCTTAGAAACTAGAAAGCATATTCAACACTCTAAAAAGTGACAGTAATCTCTAGTACAAGAGAGAAGGTACACCTTGCACATTAAATATTTTCTGAGCACCTGGGACAGAATTTGACTTCTGCACAGTGTTTGTGTGCATCCAAAATGAGCTGTACAAATTAATTTGGGGCATCTACTTTAATGAATGTTAGAGTTCTACATGCAGAAAGTGCAGGGCAAATCTAATCAAGAGAACCTTCAGTATAATATTTCATTGTCTTTATGAAAATGTATTAGTTTCAGGATTTGATGCAATGCATTATCGTATCTTAATAATTAAGTAATTCTTAAAATGTCACAAAACTCCACTTGTGCTATATGTGCTCACAGTAAATTATGCTTTGTGTCATGACCTGGATAGGGCACATAGGGAGATATAGATGCTTTCTGAACTTCATCTCAGAGAGGAGCCTCAATGTGGCTGGATCCAACCTTATTCTAAGGTCTGCCCATTCCAGGAAGAGAAATTAAAATGTTGCAGTCCGAGGAAATACTTGACCATCAGGTACCTCTTCTTCAGATTAAATGACACTCAAAGGCTGTGTTTGAATATAAGATAGGAGTTAATATAATAATATTATATAAGATAAGATTTAATTAAAATTATGGAAGAAATAACTCATAAAAGCTGATACTTGTTATTCTCAGACTACGCAAGCAAAAGGGCTGATACTTAGATTACAAAAGTCACAGTACCCGTATTGTCAAGCTGCACAACCTGGGGAGAAAAATTGTGATAGGCCTTTTGTTACTGGTTATGATTTTAGGAGGGAAAAGAGAGAGAGAGACTAGGAGAAGACAAGTTAAAGAGATAGCTTAAAGAAAATCACCAGTCCTGCATCCAGTATTGGGCCAGCTGATGGGGGAGGGTTGGTGTCAGGCTGTTATTCCCATAAACACCAGGCAGTGCAATGGGATTCCAACACCACTTCCAACAACAGGTCCTAAAGCCTGGACCCTCACTTTGTGTCAGATGTTTTTTAAGAAAAAGAATACTTCTGGGGTGCTGGATGCAGGAGTTCTATACTCTACAACCCATGTTGAAGTAGTTTGGCCAACAGATTTTGCGGAAATTGTGAGACTTGTTCTCAATTCTGCAAACAAGTTTTTGTTCTAGCTGTTGAACTAAGTTCCTAAGTTCATAAATACACATCACAAGTGGGACTTGATAAACTGTCATATTCCTCTTTTTTTATCATGTTTGATTACTGCTTCTCTGTAGCAAACTCGCTTATCTGCACCCTGGTAAGATAGAGAGCAATGACAATAAAAATGTAATATGTTTTTAGTTGCTCTTAACAGCATCTTTCTTTTACTCTGAAACTGTTTTGTTGATAATGCACTGCATTCTCACATGAAAAATAACATCCACAAAGAAGCTTGAGACCAGTGGCTTGTCTGGAAAAGTCCTGATCTTAGTCTTTTTTTAATTCTGATACCATATTTTAACATTTCTATGCAAAATTACAGAAATGTAAAAAAAAAAAAAAAAGAAAAAAAAAAGAAAAAAGTCTAAGTTAAAGAAGAAAATAAGTAAAATTTTGTAGATATTCTTTGTTGCAAAATTTATTTATACAGAAAATGGGCAAGTCATTAGCTGTAAAGAAAGCACAGAATTTTAAGTCTAGGTGAGACGGATAACACTTTAATGTCATGTTTAAAAGACCTTGCCTGAGCTACTTTACAGGCAAATGATGTAGCTCATCGAATCATTGTTGCATGTGGGTCCCTTAATACCTGGCAAGCAATATTATGTGGATTTTCCTACGTCTCTTCCTAAATCCACAGTCTACTATGTGATAAACGTTCTTAGCTTCATCTGAAAGCAACTGTAAAATAGATGTAATATTTCAGATTAGCTGAAGAGTTGGGAAAATTTTAAAAAGTGCTAGGTTCTAAACTTCAGGAGATTGATTTTTGAGTATTAAAGGACATAGGAAATTACACTCAATGTTATACATTCTTAAGATTTTTTAGGGGTGAATAACCACTTCTGAAGTCATTTTATTAAAATTACCTCATAAACAATCTAAAGAGGAGTGTGAGGTCAGAAATTCAGTCACAATCCTAAGCATCCAAGTGTATTTTTATCTGTCTTTATTAAATGGTCTTTTAGCTGGTGTGATAGCACATAGAACTTTGGATCAATTCAGCATTTTGTAAAAGTGCATCTAATGTCAGCTTGAAAGAAGCATGACAGTTTTCAGATTAATTTGAGTAAATGTGATTCTCCCTTTTCCTCTGAGTTTGAGAACCTCAACACGCATTTTCTGATGTTCTTTTGAACTGCTTAAATCTGCACTTTAGTGACAGTTGCAAAGCCAGAATGAGACACTTCTAATTAGAAAACCCACTTAATTCTCTCCTGCATTTTTAAAAATGGTGAATGCTTGTACAAAAATAGCAAAAATCAGTGAGTGATATCTTTGGATTTTCCTGCAAAATTCTGATATTCTGGCTGGGGCAAATGTCTTCAAACCCTTGAGGAGCTGCACTGTCATATGGATGTAGCTCTGTGGATTCTGCTGTGCATTTCTAAACAAAATGTTTTCCTTTTTGGAAAGGCACTGAGCTTTTTAATGCCATGCCTCAGTACTGTGGCATGCTGAGATATGCTATTAATATCACGGATGTGTCAACATATCTCCCTTCTGTTTCGTAGGGGGGTGGTTTATTTAAAAGGAAACACTTTGATAGTGAAATAATATTGATTGCATATTAGTACCATAAGTTTTTTGGAAGTTTTTTTCTCCAGTGTACTTGCATGCTCCATGCACATTCCAGGCAGTCTGTGGAAGTCATCAGTTTGCAAAAATAACCCAAGAAGTGGCATTCTCAACAGATACTTCAATGTAAATGCAGTATCATAGCATTAAATATACAGTATTTGTATTTGTGAGTAAGCTACCTTCATAATTAAAGAAGTTGGACCTTGAAATTCACTGTAGGGAAATAGTTTTGCAAAAGGGAAAATGCAAGCTTCAAAGCAAGCTGGCAAAATTTAAAATGGATGAACACAGTACAAGTGAAATGTGTAGTGCACAATCCTAAAATGCAGCCTGTAAGTTTGAAGCCTTGTCAAAGCCTCATTAACTTTAATGAGACCTACAGTATGCCTTTGAGCAGATTGCAGGGTTGAGGCTCAAATTAATACTGAGTTGTTGTATGACAACTTACTAATAGCATTAATCTTTCTATGACCTGTTCCGACAGGATATTTTGTGAAGAAGACAAGACTTCACATTTTTCTCATTGAAGGGATTTTTGGCTTGCACCTGATTGCTCAGGGAAAATGTGACACATTAACTCCTTGGGGCTTGTGTAGTCATCCATTTGATCTGTGCCTCTGTGTGTTTATGTCTGGTTGTGTGGACACAGAGGTGAGGATGCAGAGTGTCTGGTGATTTCTTTGTGTCCTTTATCTGCTTTCCTACTGACTGACTGTGTTTGCATAAATAGCATGAATGTTGAGAAATACATTTGATTTTCTCATTGGGAAATGAGAATTTTTTTGCTGCAGAAAACACAGGTCATATGAAATGATTTTCCTCTCACTGTCTGGCATGCTGCTAATGTTGGCTCAGTCAGCTGGACAGCTCTGCACTGTGCTTGTATACTTTATTAAAAGCTAGACTTGTTTTCAAATAAGAAACAGCACTTGTAATTAGGTAGAAGTCTGTGCATTAATTGTGCAATGTGGCACGTGAAACATGGAAATGGAATGAAGAATTCTACTTCTATTTTCTGTAAATTCAGGTTTTGGTGGCTTTTTTTTGTTTTGTTTTGTTTTTTGGTTTTTTTGTTTTTTTTTCAGAAAGTAATTTTGCTTTACAGAAAGCCAGTCTGCCTGCTGTTTTTTAATATGAGACATCTGTGAAAGCCACAACCCTAGGCTTCCAAGAAAAGTAGATGGAAAGTCAGTCCAAGTCAGTCATGTGAGAAGTCCAAGTGAGAAAACACAGAGGAAGAAACACATTTCCAAATGATATTATAGATATTCCTAAATGTATGCAAGTAACAAAGTTTAATTGATATTATTTCTTCAGAAGATCTGGTAACATTTGCTGAACAATTGATAGGACCATATAACAGTTCCAAGACACCCTTTTTAGCTATAGAATGAAAACAAATATTGACCCTTTGAGGACCATCAGTGTAACAGAAGTCAAGATATGATGAGCTTAATCATTCTCCCAGTTTTTTCACTGAATTTTGATTTGGCCACTTTTAAAATCTTTGGATCAAAATGAGAAGTGCTATCCTAAGGAACCCATCAGTGTGTCTGCTTGGGTGAAATGAGGCATTTGTCACGGCTGCTGGATGCAAAATTTAGCCTGCAAGTTGGAAAGAGCAGCCAGTAATATAAGCATTACAAGAAGGACAACTATTGATTATTTCATTTTAGTTCAATCATTCCTATATTGTTCTTTTTTTCTAATTTGTCAACCCAGCTTTTCCTGGTCATTGACTACAACGTTGATTATTTGGATGTCTTTTATCTGAAGAGGGAAAACTATGGGTTCTGCTTTTCTCTTTCCAGTTTCAGTAACATATTTGCACTGAATGTTTCATATTGTCTCTAAATTTTATAAACTTTTATAGTAAAAAAAATAATAGCTGGCTTGTTGTAAAGGAATTATGTAGAATCAGGCTCTCCCTGTTGTGAGTGTTGAACACTTAGGTGCTACTATGTCTTACTCTATATACCACTGTCTGAAGCTGTTACTTTTAGGGGATGGATGAGCAGTGAGATTAATTACGTTTGAGAACTTGATTGTTTTACTCCTTGAGCCTTAGCAAATGCAAGAAATAAATTTCAGAAGGTTTTTTGGTCTCTCAAAAAATTAATGCCTTTATTTTTAAGTGTTTGGGTTGGGTTATATCATTATGCCTTTGGTACATGACTATTGTCATACTGCTGATTCTTCCTATGCTTATTTAGTCCAGGAAAAGCTCAGTCCATACCTAATCCATTGTACATCATCAGTGTTTGTGGTAGAAGCCGAAATTATAACAGAATGGTATTTTGTACCTTAAAGTTTTTGCAAAATCATAAATTCATTCACATCATTACTGGAGCTTAAGTCACTAACTTCTCTTATTTTGAAAAGAAGAGTTCTTTTAAGGTAGCCTCAAATTTCCTTCGTTTCTTTGTTCTATTTGTCATAAATTTTGTTCTCTAGATTCATATATAACTTAACAAAATTAAGGACACTACAGGCTTGACACGTTCATCTAATTCCCTGATGGCATTGAGATGTTTAAAGAAGACACTAAAATATTTAAAATTTTAATATCTGGGCTTGGTGAGGCTATATGGGAGAACAGTTGTTAGCCAGAGCATACTTTCATTGCCTTTTCTGGCAAAGAGCTGAGTGATCTCTGTATTTCAGTTTGTTTTCAAACTGGTATTTGGAAGTTGTCCTGGTTCGTTGGTTTGTTAATGAGTGCATTTTCTTAGGATGGGGCTTGAGTCTGATGGGATTTTTTTTTTCATCCAACACTATCATGTGCCACTTGTTCTATAAAAAAAAAGACAAGCATCTTAAGAGATTTGGTTGAAAGGGGTTGTTAAACTTGTGTTAAATTTTTATTAACACCAAGAGCTGGTGTTAAATTTATCAATGTGAAAATTATTGTAATGGTAGAATAATGTGTGTAAGAAAATATAATATAATTCTTTGATAATATCCTGCTTAGAAGTATAAATTGGGACTGAAAGGAAAAAGATAAGTTTCTATTGCAACCTGTCCTATAGGTTGGATGCTGGTGAGCTAACATTAAAGTTGCTGGATTATTAGCATCAATAGACACCATACTGCAGGTATCATGGATTGTTAGAAAGAAACATTCACATTCACATGCATGATGCAATTCACATGCAATTCACATGCAATAATAACACAGGTTAGATTATTTCTTTATGCATACCTGCTTACCTTTTAGGAAAAAATGAAACCAACACAACCAAAAACCAACAACAGCAACCACAGCACACATACCACAGAATCAACCAAAAGAAAACCAACCAACCAAACAAACAAACAAAAAACCAAAACATCAAAAACCAAACAAAAAACCCCAACTCTGAACAACACAGGAGCTAACATTCAAAATTAAAGAGTTTGAAGTGTACTACGCTTCTATCCACAAATCAATCAGGTGTGTTATGTGGAATTTCAATGAACAGGAGCTCATATGAAGTCATTTGAATAGCTTAAAGAAGTAGTTATTGCTGTGCTTTTATCTCACACATCACAGTTGCATGGCAGTCCTGAAGATTTATGAATTTCATCATAAATTACTATAATTCATCATATTAATCATATTTCATCATAAATTACTGTGATTGTTCATTACTTCAGCTGTACTTATGTGTTTTTTGGACTTCACTGGAGATGCAATTACTTACAGAATGTCAGTTGTCACCCCTCATTGTATTATTAATTAATTCGGTTTTGGAGCTGCTGCAGTGACTTTTTTTTTTTTTTTTTTTTTTTTTTTTACAGTGGCATTCCTTTGCAGAATTGAAATCTGGATTAAACTAAGAACTTGAAAGTCCCCATAGCCTAAATCAAAGCCAGATGTTTGCATCCCCTAGGACCTTATTTGAATAGCTTAGGTCAATATTTACATTCACAGAAGCCATATAAATATTTAGATACTACTAAAGTACTTAATTATGTCTTACAGTAATGCTGTTTCTGATAAAATTCAGAGGTTTTATTAACTCAAATGATAAGTCAACTAGATTCCTTGAAAATTAACCTAGCAATTTATTTATTTGTATGTATAATACTAATAAGTGTACTACTAATAATAATACTAAGTATACTAACAAGACCAAAACACTATTTTCCAAATAATTTCCATGTAGGATTCATGCTGACTGTACATGAGGTACATTGAGCAACACTGAATTAAAAAAATGGGAAAATATATCAGCCAAATGAATGTGATATTTAGGTTTATGTTGTGTTGTAGCAACATTCATAACCATGCCAATATAGAATCTCAAAACAAGATACCGTGCCCTAAAAATTATTTTCACACCAGCATCTGTGCAAAAAACTTGCAGTTCATTTTTTTTTAAAATAATCCTAGTTGACCTTTTGTAGAAATAGAGAGAACATGATCTGACTGCAAAAAGCAAACACTTTCCCTAATTGAGGACCACATAATCCTTGATTTTTGCCATGGAGAGGTTTATAATAACAACAAAACTATTAAATGGCTGAAAATCTGTTTGTAATCAGAGTTTGGCTTATCTGATGTTACTTTTTGCTGCCTTCTCATTTTTTTCCCCTTTTTAATTTCTATGTGCTTGAAGAAAAATTGAGATTTGGGGTAGGACTAGAGATGAAAGATATGTGTCACAGGTGAAAATATGCTTCTGGTTCACAGTCCAAGACAGATACAAGGATTATCAATACTTTTTGTAGTTTAATGCTCTGACTGGCAAGCATTCTTGGAAGGACAAAAAAAAATAATTACCTGATGCACATATGGTGACATGGCATCAGAACTAAGGAAGAGCAGGAAGAACAATCAGGTAGTCAGTAGCCATGTACAGAACCCCTCTCCTGCAGAAAGAATTGAGAGCTCCAAACTTATACAGTCTGTGTTTATTAGGCTGTGTTTCTTAGGCTGTGTTTCCCTGCTTCCTTATCACAAACACAAATACTTTTTTAAGTCTGCTGCAATTTCAGAAGGGAAGCTTGGGATACATCTGGATATTTTCCTTCATCTAGCTTTTTTTTTTGGTAGAAAACCAAATTCTTGTCTTACTGTACTTGTCAGAAAAAAAACTTAGACAATAGTGTGCATTACCCATGCAGGAGGGAGTGAGTCACTTGTCTGTCATAGGAAACTGGAGTCATAACCTAGGATCTGTTTCAGGTTTCTCTGTTTGGCCAAGTATTAGGTTTATTTGCAGTAACTACTTCCTTAGTTAGACTAGCAAACATCTTGTTTTCTCTCTGTTAAGAGAATGGGGTTCTCACCATATTTATTCCTTTATCAACCCAGTGACTTTGGTGACATTTTTCCCAATTTATTTTGTACAGAGATGGATAAAAATCAGTGACAGATAAAAATCATGGGTAAGTATGGAAAATGCATGTGTCTGCACACGTTTTGCAAGAAAAAAAGTCAGGATTTACATTGCATACTGAAAAGGAATGCTCCTTGGGTTTTTTCTCAGTTGAATAAGCATCCTGTTTATAACTTAGGTTAATTAATTCATCAGGCTGTGGCTTGTAGGTACTCAACTAAGAGATCAGTTATATGTCAACAGTGTGTCCCTAAAGCCTTTTATGCATTTGGCCATGAAGTGGAAAGTACCAATGAGCTTATGACTGCCATGTATAATCAGCACTTCCTGAATGTAGTAGTAATAGTCATGATTTTTTGCCATTTAACATGAAAGTAAATCCCATCATAACTGTTGTAAAAAGCCTCATAGGAGTATTATTATTTAAAAACAAGTTTCAGGACAGCCTGGCAAACTGTCATATTCCTAGTCTCATGAGTCTCATATTTAGAAACTAAGGTTATTATGACTTCTTCCAGTTTTTTGACATGTTAATCATGAAATTCCAGGAAAGCCTTGGAGAAGAAAATGTTATTTCACACCAACTACATCCTGCTTTGACAATGAGAGCTGACAGCATCTTTTTCACTGTAACATGTTTTCCTCTGGTTGCTGGTGTCTTGACAGTATACTGTGCAAAATTCTGGGCTGAGCTCTTTCCTACACGCCTCTGCTAAGGGCCAGTAGAGACACAAAACTTCTCTGTATGCAGCATGCTTTGATGACATTTGTTACAGGAAAATTTTGTGTGTCACATTAACACATAATTAAATGGAATCTATTTCAGATCACTATGTTTGCTATAGAATCATAGAATCATGAAATGGTTTGGGTTGAAAGGGACCTGAAGTAATATCTAGTTCCAACCACCCTTGCATGGGCAGGGACACCTCCAACTAGACCAGATGTCTCCAAGCCCATCCAACCTGGCTTTGAGCAGTTCCACAGCTTCTCTGGGCAACGTGGGCCAGTGTATCACCACCCTCAGAGTGAAAGATTTCTTCCTTATATTTAGTATAAAACCTCTCTTTTTTATTTGAAAACCATTACTCTTTTTCCCCTCACTCTATGACCTTATAAAAAATCTCCAGCTTTCCTTTAGCCTCCTCAGGGACTGGAAGGTTCTCTAAGGTCTGTGCAGAGCCTTCTCTTCTCTAGGCTGAACAACCCCAAGCATCTCAGCCTTCCTTCCTAAGAGAGGTGCTCCGGCCCTTTGGTCATCTTTGTGGCCCTCCTCTGGACTCACTTCAACAGGTACATGTCCTTCCTGTGCTGGGGGTTCCAGAAACAGACACACAGCTGCAGGTAGGGTCTCACAAGAGTGGAGTAGAGGAGAACAGTGCTTTCTCTTGACCTGCTGGCCACTCTTCTTTTGTTGCAGCCTGTTGTCTTTCTGGGCTGGAAACACACATTGCTGGCTCATGTTGAGCTTCTGGTCAACCAACACCCAGAAGTCCTTGTCCTCAGGACTGCACTCAAACCATTCTCCAACCAACCTGTAATTGTGCTTGCTATTGCTCTGTCCCATAGGCTGGGACTACATGGCAGCAGAGCATAACAAGTTAAAAATAGTCTAGAATTCTCTCACAATAGGCAGTGTAGTGGGAAAATATCAGAAATTCAAAACAAAGTCTTGTAAGGGAGCACGCTGTTGACACAATATCTATCTGTGCTATGTGTTTTCCATTTGGACCAGTTAAGAACATGAGAAGAGTAGGATGCAGGAAGGAGGATAAGAAAACAAACGTGTTCTCTTTCTTCAGCTTCAGAGAGGAGCAGAGACACGTGCTCTAAATTTAGATATGGTGAATTTCTAATCTATAATCCTACCTAGCAATTTTTTATTCGAGTACTATTCCTGTTTTTCTAAACTGGAGTTCAGAATACATTCCATCTTCAAGTAAACAAAACAAGCTAGACATGCAGACATTTATAGTGGATCTTGATAGGTTCTGGAAGCTTTATTTAATTTAAAAACAAAAAGGATGGTAAGCAGAGAATTGAGAGTAGTTTGTTCTTGAATGCATGTATGCTCATTCCTAGGTCCAAACAGCTGAGGAAGATACATTAGCTAAATGGCCTGAATCCCAAAAGTACTAAATTTCTGGAGACCTGTGAATTTCATAACTATACTCGATCATGTATATAGAGGAGGTTGAATTTGGGAGTACCTGTAATCTTGCCTTCCATTGAATGTGATGTTCGAGACCTGAAGCACAAAGGCTGGAAGCTACTCTTCTTCAGGAAGCTGTGTGTCTTTGAAGAGCCACTTTGATGTTAGTGGAACAGATTACACTTGAAGCCAGGTAAATCTTTGAAATGTTAGGATTATTATAACCCTTCCCATTCAGAAGATCTAGAAATGGAAGCTAACATGCAAGAATCACTTATTTAGGGCACATTGGCATGATTTATGAAGGTGTTGTGCAGATTTAGGGTGATTTACAGTCTGTGTAGAACTGTTAGTATCTGTGGCTATCACCAGGAAAAACACTGACTCCTTTCCTGTATGGTGGTTTAGTCTTCAGACAGTCCTATTTATGTGTCAAACCCTATAGCCATCTGCTAATGCATCTAAGCCCATAGAAGCTGTCTTTCTCAAGGGCTAAGCAGGATGTGAAAGCATTCTTTGAATAACCATCTAAAATATATATAATGTAACATAACATAACATAACATAACATAATAACATAAAATAACATAATATAAATTCTTACTTATTTATAAGACCTCTCTTTTCCTGCTTGGATTGTATCAGGTCAGTAACCCATATCAGATGCCATCCAGGAGGACCTAGACAGGCTCAATAAGAGGGTCCATAATAACATCACAAGGTTCAACAGGACCAAGTAAAATTTTCTGCACCTGCCTTGGGTGAGCCAGCAATGGACACTTGCAGCCCAGAAAAACAACGTTGTCCTGGGCTTTATCAAAAGAAGAGTGGCCATCACGTTGAAGTAGGTGATTTTCCCCCTCTTCTCTGCTCTTGTGGGACCCTACCAGAGTACTCATCTATTCAGTTCTGGGAGAACTGACATTAACCTGTTGGACCAAGCCCAGAGATCAGGGTCATGATCAGAGGGCTGGAGCACCTCATTAGATTACAGGCTGACTGAGGTGGGGTTGTTTTTGGAGAAGCCAACACTCCAAGAAGACCTTACTGAAGCCTCTCAGTCTCAGTAGTAAAGGGGACTTATGGAAAAGATGGTGAAAAACTCTTTAGCAGGGCCTGTTGCCATTGGAGAACGGATAGTGGCTTTAAACTAAAAGACGGTAGATTTAGACTAAATATAAGGTAGAAATTCTTCACTGTGAGGGTGACAAGACACGGACACAGGTTGACCAGAGAAGTTATGGCTGCTCCATTGCTGAAAGTGTTCAAGGCCAGGCTGGATAGAACTTGGATAGCCCTGGCCTAATGGAAGACATCTGTGTTCACAACAAGGGGCTTGGATCTAGATGATCCTTAAAGTCTCAAGAGGAACGGAGTACACTTATAAGAAGTGTTGTCACCCATGCCCTTTGATCCCCTTTCTTTCTGGTTAATGAGATTTTTTAGACTTTCTTTGCCCTGAAAAGTGGGATAGTCAGATTCTGTACTATATCCAGATTCTGTACTATACTCAGTCATTAAAAAGATAAGCATTTGCTACTTTCACGTCTATATGACATTCATCTGGAATCTAGACCTCCATGATAACACTGAGAGCAAGACAAAAAACAAAACAAAACAAAACCACAAACCACAAAAAAAACCCTAACAAAAAGCATTCAGGCACTTGCTAAATTTGTTTAGAGAGTAAGAATCACAGTTATATCTCTTTAAAAGCTATGGGTTTCATGCTATATATCCTGGATAGCATAGCAAAAGTGCTCAATACATTGCTAGAACAGGAATGTAGGGACCATTAGTCACTTCTCCCTTCACCATGATAGCAACAAGATAAATTGGAGACAGAATAGTTTCTGTTGGAAAGGACCTTTAAAGGTCTCTTCTTTAAAGATATAGAGTTCAGATTCAGCTCTTCATAAATAACCCTTCCCCTTTGGCCTGTTGATGATCTCTATTGGCATTTGTAGAGATGGAGAACAACAGCCAAGCCTTCTGCTACAAGAGAAGTTTTTTATTGTCTTTGTTTCCTGTGTCTGATGAAGTTATTCTCACTGTTTATATGCTCATATTAGAGGAAAAGGGGTCTTAGACATCTATAGCATCTACATCACTCATAATGAAACAAGTCTACCATATAGGGCTAGGTAAAATTCCATAAATATCTATACTGATTAATTTCTGATCATCTTACTGGCATAGCTTTGAGGTAAATTAGCTCTTTGACCATGCTTGTTACAGGCTGGAGGACTGAGGGATTTAAAGAATTGGTAGTAGACAGATGGGATGAGTCAGCTGATGGGATTTATGGGCTTTGTGGTTTTTCGTGTTTGCTGATGGGTTGTTTTTTGGGTTTTTTTCTTTTTTTTTTTCTTCTTTTTTTTTTCCCTTTCCTTGCTTGTTTGCTATTGGGTTGAGAGTGCCGTAGGCAAAGATGTCTGTTGTTTTTACACACCCTTTTTAATAATCCTTGTTTTGTTCTGTGCAATCAAATTTGTATTGAAGTGAGATCAGGATTTCTTACAAAAGCTAATCAATAAGTTTGGACCAGATCTATTAGAAAGTGCCTGATTTCTTTAGGACTAGGCATCTGATCAATATATGAGGAAGCAGATTATTATGGCAGTGGTGATAATTTTCCTGTTAAAAATAGAAGCAATGCAGTACCATGGGAAATATACTTTCATGCAACTTATACTTTATCTTGCTGAATAGATAAGCATTTTCAACAAATGCTGACAGCTATGATTTTCAAGCAGTGATCCTAAAGATAAACACAGAGCTCTCCAGAACAGATAAATGCTGTGCTTTCTGCCTTTTACTTTCTTTTAACTGTTTTGTGATCAAGATTTTATACTCTAATTTACATGCTAATATGTTGTATCTGAGAAGACCTGTTGTCTTCGTTGCACTTCTGATAATGAAACATAGCAAATTTAGTTCATGCTTCCTTTTATTTATTTATAGCATGTTTCAAGAGAACAAAAGGTTGTAGTGGAATGCAACAGTGTTCATCTTTGATCTGTAATTTTTTGTATGCTTTTTATTGTAGTGCTTCATAGATTACTTTCAATAGTTAGGCATTACAGACAATGTTGTTAGTCTTGCTTGGCAGTTGTTGCAAGGAAAAACTCATATTGCATAGTTTTCCTTTCAGTCAGCTACCAGGGCAGATGGATAAAGAAGAACAAAGTTGCAAAATAATGAAATTTTGGTTTGAAGTGATTTGAACTGTGTCCTGATGCTTTGAACCTAAATAGCTTTCATAACCTAAATCACATTATTTCTGAGTAACAAAGAAGGAGACTAAAATACTCTTATGAGAGTAATAAATGTCTGACCCCTTTTAAGCTTTTTTCTGTAGCACTAAAACAAATAGAACATAAATATTTTGTATTGATTTCTGTGAATCCTCTTACATATGTCTTGCAGGTTTGAGTTTCAGCCAGACTAGCAAGAGCCATTTACAGGAATTTCTGTCTTAGTAACCCAGAAATCAGAAATGCTACTGAGATAAAACTGGTATGTCACTAGAACGTAATAGAACACTCAAGAGTTTCTAGACACTTCTTAAAATGATAGTTTTAAACGAAATGAGAAAACTGTAGTAGATAAATAGCAAGTGGAAAAAAAAAAACAAAAAAAAAAAAACCCAAAGCAAACCTGTAAAGGGCGATACACAAACTGAAAAGCAAACACTACCAATTGAATGAATTTCAAATCAAAATAAATTGGGCTAAAAAAAGAAGAGCTAATCAGAAACTTATGAGAAATTTCAAATATGTTTTAAACATTGATGGATTAAAAAATAAGTGAGACAGGGGATTGGGGGATAGGAGAGAAACAATATTACAAGGAAATAAAATCCTAAGGAATTGTTAAAAATTGGTGCTGGTTATCTGGTATAATTAAGTAATGGAGAAACACTGCTCTTGAAACTATCACTCAGGAAGAACATCATCATATTAATGTAGTTAGTTTGGGCACTAAATGGTAATGCAAGTAGTACTAGGATTTAAAATAAAAATAATTCTGCTGATCTCCTTTGACATTGTTATATGACAGCTCCTGACATAGAGATCTCAAGCATCAGTGGTCTGATTCAAGTTTTTGGAAGTTCTGATTTTAACTTTCCTGGGAGATTTATTAGGACTTAAACCTGCAGGAGCACCAAGTGTTATGCAAATAATGCTTTTATCATTCAGAATGTTCAGCACTGCTGTGTTGTGTACTCCTTCTCTTTTCTGGTAATGAGGCAGTATAATCAGAGGAATCACTGCCTGAATCCTGCCTATGCAAAACAACATCTCTTACTTTCAGCTGTGATGGGGAGGGAATCTAGTTTAGAGTGGAGATAATGTCCTAGCTCCATAGTGGCAAGGAGCAGTGGATCAAGGACAGTGGGATCAAGTGACCCTCAGCAAGCTTACTGATAACATCAATCTGTGTGGTGTGGTAGACACGCTGCAGGGAAGGGATGCCATCCAGAGGGATCTTGGCAGGTTTTACAGGTGGGCCTATGTAAATTGCATGAAGATCAACAAGGCCAAGTGCAAGGTCCTGCACAAAGGTGGGGGCAGTTCCAAGCCCCCACGCCAAGTTCCATGAATACAGATTGGGCAGAGAATCATAGAATTGTCTGGGTTGGAAGGGATGATAAAGATCATCTCACTCTAACCCCCCTGTCATGGGCAGGAATGGTCTGAGAGCAGAAGAAGCACTTGATGCATCAAGAAGCACTTGATGGTGCTGGTTGATGAAAAGCTCAAGATTAGCCAGGAATGTGTTATTGGAGCCCAGAAAATAACACACCAGCTGTGTCCTGGGATGCATCAAAAGAAACATGGCCAGCAGGACAAGGGAGGTGACTCTTCCTGCTCCTGATCTCATGAGACCCCAGCTAGAGAACTGTGTCAAGAACAGAAAGGACCTGGAGCTGTTGGATTGAGTCCAGAGGAGGGCTACAAAGATGATCCAAGAGCTGGATCACCTCTGCTATGAAGACAGACTGAGAGAGTTGGAATTGTCCTAAAGCGGTTTACAGGAAAGTCGCAGAGAGACTTTTTACAAGTGTATATGCAATCACAGTCCCCCTATATCGTCATAGCAGAAAAGGGAAACATTTCAAACTGAAAGAGGGTGGATTTAGGCTAGACATTAGGAAGAAATTCTTTCTTGTGAGGGTGCTGAACCACTGGCACAGGTTGCCAAAGAACCACCTGGTCCAGTGGGAGGCATCTCTGCCCATGCAGGGCAGTTGGAACTAGGTGATCTTTAAGGTCCTATTCAGTCCAAATTAGTCTATGATTCTGTGTAACTGCCTTGTGGTAGGCAGTGGTCTGGACTAGCTTAGTTAAAAAGAAATATTTTCAGAATGTCAGTTTGAGATGAAGTTGAAAACAAAGAAATGGTAGCAATTAATCTGTTGTGATTCTGGTCTGTGGCATGTGTCCCTGGACAAAACAGTGGCATGTGCAGGGTTAGTGGTGATAATTTGAGTTTGGGAAGTGGAGAGAACAGTAGCTGCTGAAAAAAATATCTAATCCTGTTTTATTACAGGATTACAGGTTTCTGAAATTACAGGTTTCTGTAACAAACACACAAATACAACCTTCACACTATAAAGCATGATTCCTTTAATGAGACCCACAAATAGACAGCAAAAGAAAGGATTCCCTAATGAGACTCTGGGTTGTTGTTACTACCTTCATTTGAGAAGAAATATGTTGGATTTCAAAATCCAGTTATATTCTATTTATCAGTCTTTTTTTTTTTATTATAGTCCCTTTGTTTGTTGAGATCAGGCAGTAGCAATTGTGCAGCCACAATAACTCTTCTGTATTTTCTGTTGGTGAATAATGAGGCTGCTGTAATCACCTGTTTGTGCTGTAACTACTGTGCTCTTTGTTGTTGGCATAAATTACTGAATACTAATGGCAAAAACAAACAAACAAACATTTGTAAGTTATGACATAGGACTGGAGACAGAGAACAATCTGCATTTTGTGTTTGGGAAAAGAAAGGAAAACCAGATGAAGTTACTTGTATGAACACATTAAGAAATAAGGTTTGTTGTACAAGGACAGAAAGAAGTAGGAGACTGGTGATGATCTTTGCCTGCTGTGTGAATCTCACCAGTCATTTTAGATCAGCAAAATAAGCTGCATTCCATCCCCCAAAGTGCATGCTTTTGCACTTAAAGCTTTGTACTTTTGTATGCTTTATCTCCTTATTTTCTGTAGTTGTCCTGTCAGAAGAATTTATGGTGAATAGGAGGACAGTATTTTTAGTTACCTTCTATATTATAGAGATGGCATTTGGGGAAAGAGCAGATGTTCTCATTAGAAGGCAAGTGTTACTTCTCAGGAGTATTCTGCGAAACATTTTTATGTCAGCAACTGTTGATGTGTTGAACCTGGAAGACTTCATAGATGTATAATGCCAGAGTTTTGATTAGGAAGTATTTTACTTTCAGTATCAGAAACTTAAATGTGCCACAACAGTGCATTAAATTTTCTTCTAATCTTTAGCTTTGAGATTGATTTATTTATTTACGTATTTCGAGTAGAAATGCACTCAGTAAGATCTGCTGTCTGGATTCCCAAATATAATTACAGTTATTAATTAATAATTTTTGAACAATAAACTCAAATGAGGTTGAGAATTGTATTTTAGAAAATGTTAAACCCCTTCAAGCTATTTTAAGTAATGCTATCTTTGCATTTTATAGATCTAAAAACACCTTACAGATGATAAAAATCTCAAAATGCCATATATACCCTTAGAATTTAAAACTGTTCTCTCAATCTAAATTATTTTTTTAATATATCTATTTCCTGTTCTATAGCTATCCAATGGTTTAAGCAGCCTTCCACCGTAGCCTCCTAATACTTTGGCTTAAAATGCAATACTTTTAACCTATCTCAGACTTAATTGAGAAGTTAAGTAATCATTCTTTCATTTTTTTAAGTTGACAAGATCTGAGGTTTTACAGAATAAAGTGAGTTTTCCAAATTCTTTTTTTTTCCATGAGAGACTTTACTATCATGAAGTCTTCAAAGAGAAAATATAGAATCATGGAATTGTTTTGTTGGAAAACACCGTTAACATCATCAAATCCAACTATTATCCTATCAGACTGACAGATCCACCACCAAACCATGTCCCTCAGTGCCACATCTCCATGTCTTCAGGGATGGTGACTCTACTGCTTCCCTAGGCAGCCTGTTCCAATGCTTGAAAGTGAAGAATTTTTCCTAATGTCCAATCTAAGCCTCCCTTAGCACAACTTGAGGCAATTACCTCTTGTTCTATCATTTGTTACTTGGGAGAAGAGCCAAACACCCCTGATATTAATGTCCATGAGTGTTTTCCATTCTGGATCCTTTTTTTTTTTTCCTGAAAATGATAGTGATCTAGAATTTTACTTTTGTGTACTTTACATGTTGTATACTGTTGTGTCTATGTAATACATGTGCTGTATTGGTGTAGTGATAGTAGGATGAAATTCCATGTGAATACCTCATTCTCACTATAGTCTGTTGTGGAATCACATGTTTGCAATTAGGAGTGTAGAAAGTAGAAAAAAATGAGAAATAATTGATGTACAGAGCCAAAAGTTTATTATTTCAATTGTAACTAATAAACTGTAATCACCTTCCTCCCTTTGCTTCTCTACTCTTGATGAAAAACAGGCATTAATTTTTTTATATATATATTATATTTATTCATTATATATATATTCATAATTGCAGTGTTTTCACCTTCTTTTTAGTATTTTTCCCTGCCTTTGATGTTTAAACATGCAGACTTGGGACTCTCTTAAGTGCCAAAGAACAGTGACTGTATTTCAAGGAGTACATCCTGGATGTCCTATACATAATTAACCATCATAATTGCCACCATAGTAATTAACCATAGTTGCCATTACCTGGAAACTGTTAATAAAGCAAAGTTCCAGATAAAGCAGAAAAAAAAAAAAAAAGCTATGCCAGTTAGGCAAAACTTCCCTTTTTATTTTCCTACTAATTAAGCCAGAGAGGGAGACCAGATTTATTTTCAGTCCTACTTAAGGTTTTTGTTGAATCTGGGATGGATCTGCATGTTGAAGGGCAAGTCAATGATTTGGCTCTGAGACTAGGAGCACTTATGGTGCACTTTAGTTCTCCAGATATTTTGGTTGCCTTGCAGTGTGAGACAAAACCCTGCTTTTTATATAAACATTTGCTATGTTCAGAATCTGAAATGGACCAGTTGTGTAGCTTAAAATTCAAGGATTATTGATGTAACTGCTAGAGTCCCTCTGACAATATGGTGCACTAAAAGCATCATATTCTCAGCTACTCCATTTGTGTAGCTTCCATTTGTGCTGTTCTCTGCTGATTTTTCTTTCTCGTACTTTTTCAATTAGAAATCCCTGTTGTTAATTTTCAAATCTTACTCCAATACCAAGCAACAAGCAGCAAGTGCATTCAAACTGCTTTGTTTTCAACCCATCTTTGTTTGGGTTTGGTTTACAAATTGCACTAGAAAATATAAATTTAAAAATACTAAACAAGATTAATTTGCTAATGCAGTGTGGCCATACTGAGACAATACTTAGGATCTGACATACACAAACTTACTTAACATTCCTGTTAACTGTGACATAGCAAAGTGGATTTTGAAGTCTGAGGCAGTCTTTGCATTATGGCTTTGAATGCTTTGAAAGTCAAATTAAGGAAAGCTGCTGATTAGTGAGTCTGATGGTCAGGGCTGTTCATTGCTTATGGTCAGGGATATTCTGCTACAATGCAGTTGTGCATGAAGCAGTAGTGGCTATCAAACAATTTATTGTAAACCAATTTACTGACTCTGCTAAGTCCTTGTTTAAGGTGTCCTTGTGTCACATGCTGCTGCATGGAATAAGTGCTTCCTGAGGTTCACACTCAGCACTTGCCTGATGCCTTTAGTTAAAATGTGCCTGGCAGATGTGTTGTTTTGTGTAATTTTATATTGTATTTGGGGAAAATCCAGAGGTAGATGAAAACTGTTTAACAAGTAACAGGAAGCTATACAATCTGCCTCTTTATATGTGCAAAACTTTCAGATTTTATTCTATTTCTGAACAAGTTTAAAAAATAATATAAAAATTGCATCTGTTCATCTTTCGAGAGACTCTGCAAAAATTCTGCATCATTCATCCACAGAGCTTACATGGTACTGCCAGCTGCACCATCCAGAATAAACAGAATCACTTCTTTATTGTAGCTGACAGCTGTAATGCCCTTATTACTTTATATCTTTCACAGAAGGGACACATATCTTCATTTCCTAATTATTATTCCAAGTGCAGTCAGTATCATCACCTTCCTATAAAGTCAGAAAGAAAAGAATGAAAAACAGCAATACTATTGTATCCCCTTAGGTGACATGTCTTTTTTGATCATGACAGAATATCTATCCATGATGATAGAGACAAATATATACTTGGCCAAAAAATGCTTGAAACAAATGCAGCAAGATTAGTTAGTTATAACAGTGAAAACGTAACAGAAAATTTTTTTTACTGTCTTTAGCTGCCGGGGTTAGTATAGTAGAAGAGCCCATTGTATGAAAAGTTCATGCAGGGAAGAGTGTTCAATGCTGACATGTCTGCTCAAATGGTCATTAAGCAGGCTGGTGGGCTTTGGAAGTGAATCCCTTGATTGCCTCCACATCCCTCTGTCACTTTGCTTCTGCCTGCAGAAGGGTTTTGATGGGTGTGATCTGGATTCATTCCTGAGAACATGGGACTGCAAACATGAGATCCTAATGGTTACCTAAGGGTCTAAAGCAAAGACTGATCTCTTAGGCATCTTCAAATAACATGGAGGGAAGTGATTAAATCCAAAACAAAATTCACAGACTTCCTAGAAGGTAGATACAGAAGTGTGAGTACTATGAGCTTTGAAATACTGGCTTACTCACATTGTGTCAGGCAATGTTCTAATTTAGACATAACCAGTGCTATCTGCTTCACACTGTATTTTCAGATATGTTCTGCAGTATGGGGTATTGTTTAAAAGCAGAAAATACTCCTTCATTTTCAATATGTGTTCTGAAACTGCTAAGGGGAATGTGTGTGTATGTTTTTTAGTAAGGTACACATTTTTCAATACGTGCAGATATATATTTAAGGGATTTTATGGGATGTGCTTGGTAATTACATGATTTTTCCAAATTTTGAAAAGTGACTTACAAATTTGGGATGTTCCATATTTTGGATCCCTGACTTGGGATATTGAATGCTACCCATTTCTTTAATTGTGTTCACATCTCTTCTAAAAAATGTGACCAAATAAAGTAACCAAGAGTGGACATCCAAAACCAGAAGTAACTAGAGATTAATGAATACTTTTCCAAGTGTGATGAGAATATGTTTAGAATTTGTTTTATTTTAAATTATATCATTTTGGTGGAGGTAGTCGGATGTAATGGAAGAGTTTTACAAACTCTTAATGATGACTTTTTAATTGCTCAGATTTCAAATTTGGATTTACTTAGGATGGGAAAAGATAAATTCACCAGTGCGGGGATTACTAATTGCCTAGCAACCAATGCCTGAATATATCCAATATAGGGTAAACAGAGGGAAGCAGATAACTTTCATTTCCATAAAGTACATACAGGTAGAGAGCTAAAAATATGTGTTTGTATGCATATTCATAAACACACAAACTCTGATACTTCCAATCTGGTAATCTCAAAAGCATGTGGAGCATAAAAAAGGACAGGTTGGATAACGCTTTGAGAAACCTTGCCTAGCTGAGAGGCAGGGAGATTGGAGTTTATGGTACCTTCCAGCCTAAGCCATTCTATGATCTTATGAAACTGATAGGTAAAACTGAGATATAAATTACAGATGAAAATCAGGAATATTTACTTAGAATTGATAATCTCATCACAAGTGTTGGGAATTTTTAAAACCATCTTGCTTCACCGATGATGTGAAAGAGACTGGGATGATAACTTTCAAGACCAGTAAAAATATGTGTACATGCATACCCACAGTCCATAAGAGATGAACGGAAGATGTTACCTGTCTAGAGGTCATAAACAGAGCCTTGAGAACCCTGAATATTTTGAAGACAGTTTTAAAAGAGCTAATGATCAAAAGCTCAATGTAGTTTAAGTCAGATAAAAGATCTAGGTCCCTGTATTGACCATCTGATGGTCATAGATGTAGGAAATGAGCCTAATAGCAGTTAGCAAAGAAGCAAGCCTGCAGAAACCCACCTGATTCTTAACAGAAGCCAGTGAAGATGTGTCAGGACAACTGCAAAGCAGTAGTTTCTAGCAAGAAACATGGATATTTTTCTTAACTTGGAAATATCAAGTGGACATCTTGATTAGTTTTGAAAGCAAGGGACGACTCATGGCAAATTGCAATGTGTTCCCATCATGACTTGATGGAAATACAAGACATATATATATATAAATTAATGCAAGTTAAAAAAACAACTTAATAGAGGGACAGTTTAACCTAAGGAACTTGTACAAAATGTCTCCATTTAAGCTCTTATTCTTTCCCTTTTCATAAACCTCTCTCCAGGTAGAACTGAACAATTGCAGAAATACAGGTTGATTGATATGAGTGCTAGTGAGTGGCAAATACTTGTACAAACATGGTTGAGTGACAGATGAAGTCAAATGAGTACATTTAAGGAGTGCTTAAGTAGTTTTTGCCATCTGTGGGGAGTGTGCAAAGAGGAAAGATGTAGAAAGTTTTGTCAGCGTATTAGGGCATCTTCATTAAAGGTCATTATTTGCCATCTCCCTTCTGTAGGAAGCCTTATTGCTGCTCTCTGAAGATGGGTGCTAGGGATGGTATCATCAGTTGTCTGTTTTCCTTTGATGAAACCTTGTCTTAGTTGATGACAGCTTTTCCCAAATCCTCATGACAGTGTGTGCATGAGAAATTTTCTGCAAGTTGTAAAAAAATTCAGACAAGCATTATATAACCACATTCCTACTTTAATCACTTTTGCTCTGTTTTTTGCTAATAAAGATTTGAAGTGACAGGAATAGTTCATCTTTTTCCCTGCAGAGCCAGTTAGCATAGAAATAAACTATGAACTCCAGCCTATGGAGAAGAGATGAGTTTACTTTTTAAGCTGTTTTCTGTTTCTGCTTGTATTTCATATCGTCAACCATCAGATGCTTGAAAAATGTCTAAGACAGCAGGCTACTAGTACAGTGACCTAATGCTCTTTCACCATTCAAATAAAGTATTTGAATTGTGACAGAATTATTGTAGACTTTAGAAAGAGAAGAGATTATACTGTTTTAAGGCAGAAGGGGGTTTATTCTGATAGAAATTAATCTCTGCAGACATAATTTTAAAGCTCTATTTTAACTCTAAAAGTAGAGACACACTTTTACAGTATTGTACTATTAAAATAATTCCACAGCTTAAATCTATGCTTCATCTTCACCGAGGATTAATGTCTCAGTTCAGTCCCAGAGTAGTATTCAAATCAGAATTCTCTGTTTAGAATAATTTTGTTTTATTTTTGTAATAACACCTCCAGTTTTCAAAAATCAGTTAGTTTATTCTTCATAATAAGATACTTGGAATCTTTACAACAAGTTAAAGAAATGTTTACTCCAAGTTTACATTAATATATTGAAGTTCTCCACAAATGCCGACTACAGTTTTTTTAAGTGCATACAGCATTTTGATCCCAGACACTGTTATAAAAAGATGCTACTATCTCAATTTCCATGTGATCAATGATAAAATCATGGATTTATTATTCTGAGATTTACATTTTCCTGTAAGTTTTCCCATAAATTCTTATGTGGATGTTTAGGGTTGATGTACTCCATTTAGTCATTTACTAAAACAATTTAAACAGTCCACCATGAATATTCTACTTAGAAAATTTTTAGCTGAACCTTCTGCCTGCATATGAAGAAATCAGCCTAGAAAATAATCAGAGCAAAATAGATAAGCAGTATCCAGAAGCTTTAACTTCCACTCCAAATAATATAAGATACAAAGGATTCAACTATCTTTTCACCTTAGGAAGAACAAATTATCTGGGTCACAATTAAGTCTGAACAATAAAACAACTTAAAAATTTGTTTTAAGAGATGCAGAGCTCATCTATTTTCATGTTCACATTTTGCATCTCTGTACAGCTGTGTCATCAATATGATTTATGGTTCTGCTTCTCAGTAATGGTTCAGCTGTGGAGAAATAGATTTGAACTTGGACACTGTACAGATGATTCTGTAAATCAGAAAACTATTAAAGCTCTTTTTCTAAAATTGATTTTAACGTGAAACTGCTACAGGTAGCAAGCACTATCTCAGTGTGTTCCTGAAGTTCAGTTGCTCTTCTGGGCTTGAGAACTGAGGCTTATTTTTACTATCCCTAGACCAAATTTCTATTGACTTGATATTTTCTGGGCTGTTTGTTTTTTGATGCCTCACGGAGATTTCTTCTTTATAACAAGTTTTATCCTCATGAAAGGGAATAGCTATATATTGTATTTCTTTAGAGAGACCTTTTAAAATAAGCCATATTTCATGTAGCAATATAGGAAATTGAATAAAAATGTACTCCTGGTTTAGGTAGGAATGATGGTCCACCCCTTCCCACCAATGGTGAAACCAAATGCTTGATCTACAAAACACCCATTATAGAGTGTTTCATCTCTGTGACAACTTGCCTGGATAGCACCCTGAACCTGCATGTCATTATGTTTCCGACTGTTTAACTGTAGATTTTGTCATGTGTTCTGTTTCAATGGGTGTTACCATCTCCTTGGACTCCTAAGTGTCAGTATATTAATCTCAATATCAGCATTTGTAAATTTCACCATGTCCATATGTAATGCATACAAGGTGTGGACCTCTTTATATTTAGTGCACTTTTTATAAAAAAAAAAATAAAAAGCTTAAGATTTTTTATTCATAATTTCCATTTCACAGAGCTTGCTCTTTTCTTAAGTTATAGAAGAAAATGTGTCCCAATGCCCAAGTCATCTTTCTCCTACCACTTCTCTTCTTCTGGCTTTGAAATTTTTTGAAGACATTTCTTTGTCTTCATTTCATTGTCTCAAGCAGATGTTTCTTACTGTAACACTTTTGCTAGAAATCATAACAGTTTGCTAGCATTCTAGGTGTTATAAGATAGTTGAGGGAAGCAGTATTCATTTCAGGAAAATGTTTCTGTGTTTAGAGACTGAAATGCTTCTCCCATGCCTAATTCAGGATACTGCACTGTAGCTTTTGGCAGGCAATCCTATCCCAAGAGCTGTAATTTTAAAAGGTAAAAAGTTTTAAGTTGGAGTAAAGAATTTGTTTGTTCATTGGCAAATGGTAGCTGTCTCATCTATTTTCCTGTACATAATGTTAGCTGTCTCATCTATTTTCTTTCACAACAAAGAGTTCTTTACAAACTAATGTGCAGTTGTGGATGGTGCTTTTCTGTTTGCACAGTCCATCTTCTTTAGCCTTCAGATCGCAAAAATTGTTTTCATAAACTCTATGAATTTCTGATCTTGACAAGGATTGATGGGACAACTGTTACCAGCATGGTGTGCTGCATTATTTATACACAGACTGTGAGTTCCTTTTTTTCTGGTTGTCCTTAGCTGTCAAAGGAAGGATTGCATTCTTCAGTCAAGAATCACGTAACATTTTATGGGGTTTTATAGGGTCAGACAATGTGTTTTATAAAAGCATGAAGTTCTATGAAGAGTGGATTTACAATTTTCACCCTCCTCCTCACCATCACCTGCTTGTCTATGGTTGCACATTCAGTATTTTACTGAAAATGATGACTAAATACTGGTTATGTGAAGACATGTTATAGAGCATAATGGACTTACAGAACAGTCCTCTCCAAGTGCTTTTAATGAAACAGATCCAGGTGCACTGATGGATTCATTCTCTATGGAGAAAAGCTGTCATGGTCATTAAAAAAGCTGTAATTGTTACTAGAGAGCAAATATTTCACCATTTTATTTGAGTTTTGCTACGTATTTTTTTCTGAGTTTGGAGAAAATTAAACTTCTAAGTTTCAATATGATGATGCTCTACTTCAGTTTTGTTCTTTTTGTCTTGCTTTTTTTATTCTTAAACAATCAAATTTTCCAAAGAGAGGATTGACAACTCACTTGAGTATTTATTTGGCTTAGGAATGTTCTGAAGAATTAAAGATGTGAGAAAAAAAAATTAAAAATAGCTTAACTCTTCCATGCTTTATGTCATGCAAAAGGAAAAAATACATATGTTTATAAATATAAAATGATCTACATATATAACATCTCTTCAAAGCAAGGGTCCTCGAAAGGAGTTAAAATGCAAAGTGTTTATGAGTTCTGGCAATATGGAGGGTCAGAGCATGTCAGTTCAGAGAAGGTGAGCATGTTCTTTGATGATTCTCTTTCACAAACCCTTGTACCAAATTTGAATATCTTGATGCAATAATATTTTCCCAATGATGAAGAAAAAGTAGCAATAGTTGTAGTACATATTTTATATACCATCTTGAGATACACTTTAATGCTTGAGTAGCCACATAATGAAAAGTGCAGTGTTTGTCAGATATAGTAAAGAAAAACATGCTTTTTTTTCTTTTTTTTTTTTTCTTTTACTTAATATTTGCATTCTTACGGGACCCCTTCAGAACATTTTTTTAAAAGTAGAATAGTAATTGTCTTTTGGCATTTTTTCAGATAATGGTGGTCCTGTTATTGTGTTTACAGAAATGTGTCGAATTGCACAATCTGTTCCACACACAGCCTATCACTATGGAAAGTCAGCAGCACAGACCACAGTTCTGTAAGACTTACTGTAAAGGATATGGGTTTTTCTTTGCGTTTATTTTATTCTTACATTCACCATGACTCTAAGATTATATAATTATAAAACTACTATTGTGTTAAAAGTTCTGTCAAATGCAACATCATATTTTAATGGTAACAAATCAGTTATGGTATTACAAAGTGCACCTATACAAGTTTTTTCCACTAAGAACACAGCCTTCAAAATTAAATTCTGTTCATCAAACTCAGTAGAATGTATAACAAATTAGATTTCAATATTTCAATATGAATGACCTTTCAAGAGGCACAAAATGTAAATTGAAGGGAATATTTTTGATTCAAACATAATATTTTGTTCTGCAGAATCACACATTTGCCGTCATAAATAAGGGTGCTAACATTTTAAGTGGTTTTTACTAATACAAGTATGCAAATTTGCACAGCTTGGTAGCTAGCCTTGAGTAGAATTAGTTCTCCCTTGTGTCTGTGCAGGTTTTAAGTTCTCCTGACTGCATTGTACCTGACATCATGACATGGTTTTCCTTAATCACTGTTCAAAGTACAGACTTGCCCTCTTAACCCTCTTTAGCATTATGTGTGTGGGACAGGCTAGGTTGGAGCTTTTTGTCTTTTGGGGTCTTTTTGTCCCATTTCTTTAGAGGTGTGATGTACTCATTTTATTTCTGTGATGTTATATGGCAGTGAAAATTTACACCAGTGACTGATAGCAGAATTTAGGCCAAGGTAGTGTATCAAAAGAGCACACAGGGCACTGATTTTCTGCACATGGAAATAAATTACTGGGTTTAGAAGGCACTATTTCTTTTATTTGTCCCAAACAGTAGGTCAGGTCACTTTACTTCAGACTGAAAAAGCCAAAGTGAATTTTCAGACAAATGAAAACTACAGTTAATTGTGCACACTTTGATCATAGTAGAAGATTTCAGTTTCTGAAAATATAATAGAAAAGTAGGGATGCTTTCTGCTTGTCAGTCAATATAAAACTTAAAAAGGGAAACAGTTTTGTCCTCTTACATTTCTTTTTCTTTCTTGCATTGTATAATTGAAATCAGAAGAATACTGAATCAGGAAACAGTAAAAATGTCCTCTCTTGTTTTAATCAGAATATCCATGTGGATTTGCATAATAAGTTTTCGTACTACAAATGCTATTTAATTTATTAGTTTAATTATAGGTATGGGAATACAGTTGTCAGAGCATTTTGTTAACTGTGGCTTTTCTTTCACAACCAAGTGCCTAAATCCCATGAAGTGAAAACCAAATATACTTTGCTACCTCATTAATGCAACAAACTCTGAAAGTCTTGACTTACTTAAATTCAGTTAGGAAGACAGGTAATGTCTAGTCATTAGACACATAGTGTCTTTTATCACTCTTTTCTGATAGCTCTACTTCTCTGTCAGCTGGACAGTCTTCAAGGCAAAACTATTAATACCAAGTATGTAGATGCATGACAATTCTCTGTTCCATGAAGACAGATTAAAGGTGACAGAATAAAATTGAAAATGCATATAAATGTATATTTTATTACCTAAGGCAAAATATTAAAATGAAACTGACCAAAGCCTAAGTTATTCTTTAGGATTTGAGCTATACCACTGGGGACAGGAAATACTCCTGTATGTATATATATTTGTAAAGCTGTGGTAGTGTGGTGTTCTCTATAGGAATTAAAACTGAGGAGACACAAGGATTGAACACTCTGTTCTCTGTTATGGGAGAGCCTCACAAACTTCCTTAGGACATGGAGGGGACTGTTAAAAAGAACTGAGGTAGTATGGCTGCTCCAGCTCTTAGCATCCATCCCTGCCA
Organism: Calypte anna; assembly: GCF_003957555.1. Taxonomy (NCBI): domain Eukaryota; kingdom Metazoa; phylum Chordata; class Aves; order Apodiformes; family Trochilidae; genus Calypte; species Calypte anna. The sequence continues at coordinate 68,533,012 of NC_044274.1, read as the reverse complement.
TGGATTTGGTGGTTTCACAAGTTTTAGTGAAAGTCTTCCTGAGGGCATAGTCACAGGGCTTCACACCAGAAATCACTGACTCAGTGTAAACTTACTGTTAGAATCCAATTGCTCAAAACACTTCCATGCCTTTAATCTGTTCTGGCAAAGCTTATCCTGGGATCTCATAATTGGTCTTTGTGTGACTAACAAAGCAAATTTGGGAGCATACTGCTGACCTGCATGCCTACACAGTTGCTCCATGTGCAACAAAAACACATCTCCATGCCAATGCTTGATCTGGATCAAATCTGTGCCACAGAGGGATTTAAGAGTGTCTAAGTCTGGAGCACATGATGACACATGCACAGGTGAACCTGGAAAGGTAAAATCCTGGATAAATTCCTTTCCAGGTTTATATCCTGAATGACACTTAATGAGAGAAAACATGAAGACTTTTTTTTTAATCTTTATTGTCTTTTTCAGGTTACTTGCAATCTATATGTCTAAGAGAATCCCATTTTACAGAGGAGAAGGCTAGGGGAAGATGATTACACAAAAATGTTTATAAAGTGGAGCTAGACAAAAGAGATTAAAAGGAAACAGAGCTTGTTATTCCTTTCTGTTCTTGGCTATCAGCAGACTGCCATACTGAGAGCTTGTGCATAACATTTGGAGAGTTTTATACAGGAATCTATTTTTATTTTTCCCTTTAACCCATAGGGGATGTGTGTGACTCCAACCCATGCAAAAATGGTGGCATCTGTCTGTCGGGGCTGAATGATGATTTCTACTCATGCGAGTGTCCTGAAGGCTTCACAGACCCCAATTGCTCTAGTTTTGTGGAGGTTGGTAAGTGCAAACTTTAAATGCTGGAGAAGTTTTTCGAGTATCCTGTTAGTCTGTGGCTTGTGAACCAGTGATCATTCCTGTGGCATTTTGTATAGTGCTGTGGTCACCATGTTCATGATTGATTTCTTAACCTTATCTCTATGTTGTACATATCCGTATCATAACTGACAGTCTAAAGCAGAATCTGCAGAACACAGTAATTCAGAAGAGTTCAGTGCTCTACTTCACAAAAAAAGTTCATACTTGTGTCTTAAGGTGATCAACAGTTCTCAAAGATCAATGTAATTAGATATTTCTGTGCATCCCTTTGCTGATGAATGACCATATACATCTTCATTTCTGATAGCTTTATGCCTATGGCTAGAGTAAAGAGTAATTGCTTAAAACCAGAAGTTACAGAAAGAGTATGGGAGAAAACAGGATAACACACAGTTGTCTGGTTTGAATTTTGAAACAATTACTGAGTGGGAGGTTGCAATTAGCTGTTACATGAATGCACAGAGTGCAAGCCAAATGTATTGAAACTCTGGGATTTATGTTTGACTCAGAGTAAATGTCAGTATGAGTGGTAGATCCAAAACATCTCACAAGTCAGGCCTCTATCTTGAGAAAACTTCAAGCAGAAAACCAGCAGGCAAGAGAAAAATGATAGACAGCTTATTGTGTCACAGGCTTTACCATGATTTTCAATGGAGCAGAAGAACTGCATGTTGTCCAAGCTTTGATACTATCCTGAAGAAGCTATAAAAGTTCACATGGTGGAGCAATACAATAAAAAGACACTACTGTTTACATAGGTACATTTTGTGTCTATATCTTCCATGGAGTTTTGAGAGGTAGAATAGGAAGGTAAAAGACACACTAAAGCACTGACTTACAGAGGAGATGGCAGTCACTGTTACTTTGTTCATATTAGGAAAATATTCAAAAGTGGGAATTCTGTGGCAGCACTTCTGTCTGAAAGCTTTGCATGCCCTGCCTGCATTTCTTCTGCTGACAGAAAAAACATCTGAAGGTAGTACAGCCCTTCAGGTATTTTGTATCATATATCCATGTCTGGGGTTCATCCATCTGAGTAACACAAACATTCTTCAGTCTGTGACAGATGAGCACTCCTCGCACATATTGCTTCTGCCAGCTGTATTGTAGGACACCAGCCTCAGGAAGAAAGTCAAAGTTACCAGCATTGCTTTTACAGCTGCCTTGTTAAAACTGTCACAGATAGGGTCAGCACCTCCCTACCAGTGCAACCATCCTAAATCTGTAAAATTTTAATTTTTTTAAATAGATAAATAAAGATTACATAGGCACAACCTGAATGAACTGTTCTGAGGATTAAATATAAACCTCTCTATAAGATAAAAGCCAGACAGAACTTAATCCAGGAACTGAGGGTTGGTTTGGTTTTGGTTTCTTCTCTTTTTTATTTTTTTTTTTTCTGATAATGAAGCTATCAGTTTTCTGAGAGTCAATTTTGATTCTCCACAGGAATTTCAAGGGAATTTGCAATGAAATTTATTTCCCTGAAGTCAGGTTTTATGCAGACAAGCTAATTAGTTCCTGTGAAAGAATAACTGAGTTTGGTCAGACACAACTGCACTTTTTTCTGACTGTAAAATGTCATGGCAGTTGGGCATTGCCTAAAGTTTGAGTTGCCCAAGCAACTTTGTGTTCCCTTGGTTCAGTCACACCAGAAGCCAGAAGACACTGCCTCAGAATCCTCTTTCCCATCTCTTTCCCTACCATTTGTATGCATGGTTGAGAGATTTGAATTTATCCTTCAGCTATGTATCATACTGCCCCAAAATGGCCTTGACATGGGCTTTCTTCAGGAATCTTCTGGATTTATCACATTTGATTGGCAGGAAATTGCCCTACCAGTGACTGGGAATATGCTGATCATAAGGGAATCTGATATAAAAGCATATTTTGATAATTGCCACTGCACTTTACAAGTAGTAACATGGGCTTTAAAAAAGACATACTTAGCTAAATTCTTTAAACACTTCAACAAATTTGTTTGGAAAACAGAGTAAAGCATAAGCAAATAGATTTAGCTAAACAGATTGAGAGTGAAAGGTAATTATATCAAGCTTCCCAAGTAGCAGGATGTTTTCCAAAGGTAATAAGGACACTATGACCTAAATTATCCCTTCAGCCAAGCCATATCTTTGCAAATATGAATTTTAACCTAGGCTGAAAAAGATTTACATACAATTAACATTGGTATCAAAGCACATTGCAGACAACAAGTTGACAGACTTTGCACCATTTAAATACCTCACAAGTAATCCTCAGAAGCCATGTAAATTACAGGAATATCATGAACTCTTACATATAATTAATAAAGTCTTTCATACATACTGTTCAGGTAAACTATTAATGGGCATCCTAAGCAACATAGATAGCTGATGAAAGAAAAATAGTGTAGACATGCTTGGTACATGAGAAGAGCAATAACAGTATGGCTATAAACATTGAAATAATACTAGGAAAAACAACATTCTTTTTTTTTGAGAAAAAAACCCAACTATTCCAGTTTGTTTGGAATGTGCATAAGGGAATACAAGGAGAGAAACAAATGACTAAGGACAGTTAGTTAACTATCCTAGTTAAGGATAGTTAGTTAAGGCTAAAATTTAAGGAAAGAGCCACTAAGCTTAGTATGCTGTAAGGCTATCTCAGTATGTACCATGGCAGACCATGTTTACATTTTAAAAATGAGCAACTTAAATTTTCTCAGTTTTGATCTTCTAAATTTGAAATTCAGCAGCAGTCTGAGAGGATAAACTGTCGAACATGTTTAGTTTATGCAAGTGGAAAAATAAATGAAGTACTATGACAGGGATGGTATAGGAGTCATGAGCAAATTAGACAGCTGGGAACACTCTCCAAAGCTGCGTTCAAATAGACTCTCAGTATCTTTTTGGAAAGTGTCTTCACCTTTTGTGTTAGGTCTCAACACTCACTGAGAGGAACTCATTATAAAAAAAACCATGGTAAATATGTCTATGTGGATTTTAGAAGGGTGGAAAGGCAAGTTCATAATCTTATATATATAATACAGGAAACTTGGGTCTAAGTACATCATGGTAGATGGAGAGAAGGGAGGAGAGCTGAAGGGTAAAAAAAAAAAAATTCCAGTCTGCCAGTCCATCTTTATGCTACTAAGAGATAAAGAAATGATTGTGCAGTTCCCTGTTAGTCACATTAAAGTGTTTTCCATATCAGTTTTGTCTTTCCAAGAGAAACTGTTTCTTTGACAGCTACTGTCCCTGACCCTTGGACACAGACATGAAAAGGCTTCTTGCCTTTTCATGTTTTTAAATATAAATTCAGCAAGGGGTAGGAACAGTCCCAGTTACCAGTACAGGTTAGGAACTGAGCTATTGGAGAGCAGCAGAGGAGAAATGGACCTGGGGGTGCTGGTGGATGGAAGGATAACCCTGAACCAACATTGTGTCCTTGTGACTAAAGGCATCTTGCATTAGAAAGGGGATGGCTACTGGGTCGAGAGTGGTTCTCCTCCCCCTTTACTCTGCCCTGGTGAGGCCACATCTGGAATATTGTGTCCAGTTCCAGGCCCCTCATTCAAGGACGGGGAACTGCTTGAGAGAGTCCAGAGCAGAGTGACCAAGATGGTTAAGGAAGTGGAGCATCTCCCTTCTGAGGAAAGGCTGAGGGAGCTGGGTCTCTTCAGCTTGGAGAAGAGGTGAATGAGGAGTGACCTCATTAATTTTTATAAATACATATAGAGAGAGAGCCAGGAGGATGGTGCCAGGCTCTCTCAATTATACCCAATGATAGGACAAGAGACAACAGGTCACAAAATCACAGCATAACAGAGTGGTTTAGGTTGGAAGAGACCTCCAAGATCCTCTGGTCCAACCTTTGACCAACACTGTAAGCTAACTACTGAACCATGTGTTACGGTCGGAGGTAACATTAAAATTTATTTTTGTTTTGGATCCGTGAAACAAAGTCCAACCGTGGAAAGGTCATATGCAAGCAGATTTTATTTGACAATTGACACAGGCAAAATTATAGAGGTAAGCAAAAGAGAGAGAGAGGAAAAGAAGATATAAGAGAGAGAGAGAGAGAGAGAAAAGTGGAGAAAAAAACGGTAAGAAAGTGGGAAGGAAGAATGAGAGAGAACAGTCACCAGCAGGGGCCCAGCTGTCCAGTGAGTTTCTTCAAGATGGTGCTGATCCTGGACAGGGTCCAATGCAGAACGGCAGTGGGTCAAGAGATGACAAAACAGCCTCAGCATGGACAGCCATATAATATACCCCTGAGTTCCTTTTGTTTCCAAGGGGCAGCTGTCAGTCAGCTGCCACAGAAGCCAGGGGCATTGGCATCAGAGCCATTGCAGACAGGCTGCCTGGAGGGGAGGAGCTTCTGCAGAAGGGTGCAGTCCCCCACCCACTCATCAGTTCTGATTTTCTTCCAGAGGTCACCCTTGTTCTGCTTTGTCCAGGCCAGGTCCATAAGCATCAGAGCCATTGCAAACAGGTTTGCCTGGATGGGGGACTCCCAGCACACAAGTTTTATCTCTTTCCAGGCACCACTCCCCACTCCATTCCAGCCACCTCAGCCAGGTACATCAGCGTCAGTACAATCAAGGTGGCTTCCTCCACCCTGGCCAGGATAATCATGCCTGGAGGGACATCGCAGCATTGAAGACCCTCAGAAAAGGGGAGCAGTTTCCACCCAGCTGTTAGTTCTTAGTTCTTATCTCTTCCTGAGGTGTAACCCCATGCTCAGCTCTGGCCAGGCCAAGTCCTCCACCCTCGCCAGGGTTGTTCACTTTAAAATTGCTCTTTTGAGACAATTTCAAATTAGTGAGGTCAGATTCTGTTCCTTAAGGAACAGGTCGAAATGCCTTTTAAATGCTTCCAGGGATGGTGATTCCACCACTGTCCTGGGCCATTCCAATGCCTGACAACCCTCTCAGTGAAAAAATATTTTCTCATATTCAGCCTAAACCTCCCCTGGCACAGCTTCCATCCACTTCTTCTGGTTCTATCATAGTTCATTAAGGAGAAGAGGCTGTTTTCTTCCCCACTCCAACCTCCCATGAGAGAGCTGAAGAGAGCTCTAAGGTCTCCTCTCAGCCTCCTCTTCTCCAGAGCAAACACCTATAGCTCCTTCATCCACTCCCCACAGGATCTGTGCTCCAGGCCCTGGATGAGCTTTGTTGCCCTTCTCTGGACACTCCCCAGCACTTCTGTGTCCCTCCTATAGTGAGGTGCCCGGAACTGAACACAGCACTCAAGATGCAGCCTCACCAGAGCTGAGTACAGAGGGATGATCACCTCCCTGTTCCTGCTGGCCACAGTGTTCCTAACACAAGCCAGGATGCCATTGGCCTTCTTGGCCACCTGCACACACTGCTGACTCAGATTAAGTCAATTGTCAACCAATACCTCCAGCTCCCTTTCCAACTCACAGCTCTCTAACCACACTTCCCCAGGTCTGTAGCTCACCATGGGGTTGTTATGACCCAGGTGCAAGACCTGGCATTTGGCCTCGTTAAACCTCATACAATTAACCTTGGCCCATTGGTCCAACTTGTCTAAGTCCCACTGTAAGGCTTCCCTACCCTCCAGCAGATCCACACAGCCACCTATTTTGGTGTCACCTGCAAATTTACTGAGGGCACACTCAATCCCCTCATCCAAACCATTAACGAAGAGATTAAAGAGAAGAGGCCCCAGCGCTGAAGCCCGGGGGACACCACTCGTGACCAGGTTACCAGAGAGATTTAATTCCATTCCATTCACTACCAGTCTTTCAGACCGGCCATCCAGAAAAATTTTATCTAATGCAGGGTATCCAAGCCAAGTACCAGAAGTTTCCGAAGAAGAATGCTGTGAGACGGTGTCAAAAGCTTTAAAGTCTACATAGACAATGTCCACAGCTCTTCCCTCATCCACTAGGAGAGTCATCTTGTTGAAGAAGGAGACCAAGTTAGTCAGACAGGACCTGCCTTTTGTAAACCCATGATGACTGGGCCTGATCACTTGGTTATCTTGTATGTACCATGTGATTGTGCTCAATATGACCTGATCCATAACCTTTCCTGGCACCAAGATCAAACTGACAGGTCTATAGTTGCCCAAATCTTCCTTTCAGCCCTTCTTGTAGATGGGTGTTAAGGAAGACCTGGGGATATAAGCTTGAGCATTGGAGCTTCCATATTAACACAAAGAGAAATTTTTTCACTTTGAGGGTGACAGGGCACTGGCACAGGCTGCTCAGGGAGGTTGTGGAGTCTCCTTCCCTGAAGACATTCAAACCCCACCTGGATGTGTTCTTGTGTGACCTGCTGTAGGTGACCCTGCTGTGGCAAGGTGTTGGACTTGATGATTTCTCGAGGTCCCTTCCAACTCCTAACTTTCTGTGATTCTGTGATAAGAATTTGAATGCTATCATCCCATTGGCTTTGTGGCTTTCTTTTCATAACATGTCTGAACCTTTGCTGTCCTGACCTTTTCTCTGAGAGTACAAGAGCTTGTAAAAAAATTGGTATGAATAAATGTTAATAGTGATTTTCCAGTCAGTGAGAACCAGATACTTTTCAGACCCAAGGCACAGGTTTCTCAGGGCCATGTCCAGATGGTTTCTGAATATTGCCAAAGATGAAGACTTCACAGTTTCTCATGGTGATCTGTGCCAGTGTTTGATCAACCACACAGAATAAAAATCAATCAAAAAAACAAATAAACTCAAAAAACATAAATATGTTTAAGTGCAATTTTGTGAATTTTAATTTCTGCTCATTGTCTCTCATTCTGTCACTGTGTACCACTGAGAAGACCCTTCCTCTATTTTCATTTCTGCAGGACTTCTCTTCTCCAGGCTAAACAGTCCCAAATCTCTTAAGTGCTCCTTATATGTCAGACAATCTAATCCCTTGATGATTTTAGTAAAATAATCCCATCCTTTAGCCTACTAGCAGAGCTCTTCCTAATACAATACAGCATGCAGTGCAGCCTACCCAGAATTCTGGGAAATAGAGTGTGAACTCCAGATTTCAGGATCCTCTGTCACTGATGATGTGTAGTGTCAGCCAAATTGGCTATATTTATTGCTATGATGACAGAATCTATCTAAGTGACTTATTCACTGTATTTCTTATTGCCAATAGGGAAATTTTATTATATGCCTGTTAGTTCTTCAGTAGAGTGTCATCTTTGCTGTTGATGCTGTTTTATTATTTCGAGAAATTGCAAAGGAAAGGAGTGTCTGTTTACATTTTTGTTTTTGAAAATAATTTAAATGATTCCATGGCATTAAAGTGAAACCATGGAATGGTGAGTTGGGGTTGTGAATGCAGGAAGAAAACTCAGGTTTCATGGTTGAAGGTTAACCTCTTCCAGGGGGTAGAAGACAAGTTATTCTCTGCTAGTCTTTGTCTAGAATATCTGTTTGGATACTGCATTGTCTTCTCATGGATAAATAGGGAAAGTGGTAGTTTTCTTGATCAAAACCTTATTGCTACCAATTGCTACCAATGCCCATGTTTCTACTTCTGAACAGTGAAAGAAGTTGTTGAGTGTTGCCTTTTCAGTACTACACCTGATTAAATTAAAGCTGATTTTGTATTAATCTGATTTTTGTTTGGTTTGGTTTAAGGGGACATAACCCCAAGGTGTTTGCTTAACTGCTTGAAGTGCACTCTTTTGTTAGTTTCCTTATGATTAGAATTTATAGAATTAATATGGACTACTAAATTTCCTTTTAGTAAAGCTGTATCAGTTGTATGTTCAGTATACTGAGGGCTTTTCTCTGTGTTCTGCTCTGAAGTCTATAGCCTTCATAGTTTCCCACTTCTGTTAGAGTAGTGGTTTTTATGTGGAATTAGTATAAAATACATTTTTAAACAGGAATGACCACATAATCAGGGCCCTTGTCTGATGTTCTCAAAGGTCACAGAATTCTGTTGAAAGGCAATCAATAGACATTAATAATAATAATTTTACAAATTAAATCTTAATTTTTAGTTTCTGAGTAGCCTGAAGACTGCACACTGCACAGAAATCTGAACTGAGTAGATTAAATTAATGTAACCAGAATGGCTTAATAAATTACATTAAATGCAGGACAGAAACTGTTGTAAGTAATAAATGTACAATGTTTCTGCCAAAACAATTGCCTTTGCTGTTGATTTCTAGTAAATCCATTGGGAAAATGTATCTCAAGTCAAAACTGGTGAGAATGCTAAAATAATGGATATTTGTAGAACAGTAGAATACCACATTGGAAGAGACCTCAAGGATCATCTTGTGTAACTTTTCTTGACAAAAACATGGTTTACACAAGATAGTTAAGCACCCTGACCAGCTGAATCTTGAAAGTGTCTGATGTTAGGGAATTCATCACTTCTTTGGAGGATTATTCCAAAGTCTGATTGTCCTGAGCAAAGACAAGGATCAATGCTCTTGAGCTGCTGGCAATGCTGTGCATAATTCTACCCTGGATGCTGTTGAAAAATGTGATTAATGCGCTCTTGTGTTTAATAAGGATGCATTTTTTATGAAGCATTCTGACGTATATGATTAATATGAAAGTCTGCTTGTACCATTGGTCTAAAGATAATCATTCAGTGTTTGTAGGTAGTAGGAAGTTTAACATCTTTGTGAAAAATATCCTGTCAAACAAACCCTATCCTTAAAGTCATATCAAGTCTTTTCTTTTTCCCTGTTTAAAAATTTGTTTTTTGAAAGCACAAACTAAACTGGCAAGGAATGAGTAGTTGTAGTCATATGCTAGAGCATTTGACAAAAGAGCAGTGGAACATATTGAGAAAGATTTTATGCATTTTAGTCTAATTAAAAAGACAAACAAAAATCATGCAGACTCTTGTTGCCAGAGCTACTGCTCAGAATGAGACCTTACAAAGATAAATAAGTTCTGTGAGCATAGGCTGGTCTGCAAAACACTTACTCAGCCCCTGTTTCCAATTGGAGTGATGAAGCTCTCTGTAGTACATCGTATTTTGATTAGAAGTTCTGACACTGATGCCAAGCCTTGCATACAGAAATGTTCAGAAAAGCATGCATGTAGTCCATAAGAAAATATCACAAAATGGTATAGTGTGAAATTTCAACTATTTATCTGGAAATTCCAAGCAAATGAAGTCTGCTAAGGGCATGGTGATCCAGAAACAAGGCTTGGCATTCTGCAGATCAGACCTGCCCAGGATGTGTACACTGGAAGGGAGGCATCTCCTACCAGCCAGGTCCATTTCCACTGAGTTCCTGTCTCTCTTGGGCCAGAACTTTTTCCCTTCTTAAAGGGGTGAAGAAGAGACAGAAGAAGGAACAGAAAAAATCAAGAGGTTTCCTTGGTAATGTGATGTGTCCATGACCTGGTATGTTTTAAACTGTCTCCAATCAAGTAGGTTGAATTAGCCAATTATTTTTTGCCAGATGATCAAAACCCATGGAGAGCTTATGTTAACAGCCAAGGAAATTGCTCTTTGGATACATTCTCTCCCGTTGTCTTGAAAAAGAAGACTGCAAATAATTCAAACACTTTGAACGAAAGAGGTCTCAGTGGGCAGGAGATGTGGCAGATTAGAACAGCTGAATCCAGTATATGACATGTTGAGATCTAATAGAACAAATACTCTGGTACATAACTTCATACCCATTTCACATCCATAAATACCTCTGAAGTAGTCCAGGTGCCTGTGAGATTTGCTGACATTACTGATAGGCTGTTTTTAGTTAAGTTCTATATTTTGTTGACTTTGTTCTTCAGTGATTTTTTGCTGATGAGGAAAGATCTAGAGAGATACAGTTTTTTGTGAGGCTATGGTGTTTCCTGCAGAGTTTGTTCATCAGTGCCAGCACAGACTTGAGCTAGTTATGGACTCTTTAGTTCTATATAAGGTTGAAGAGCCAGCTGTTTAAAAAAGGTCTCAACACATTTGTTTGTTGGTTTTTTGTTGTTTTTTTTTATTTGTGTGTTTAGAAACACATATAACATGCATATCTTCTTTTTACAATTACAGGTAGATTGTTATTGACCTTAAGAGAGTTCCCTGTATTAGATAATTTTTGTATGTATGCCATTATCTTTGCCAAAAAATAGTTAACAATCTGTATGTTCGTCTCTGGTTCTAAAGAAATGAAGAATTGCAGAACTTTTATACTTCTAAAAACCACCATTCATTAAGAATTATCAATAAGGCTCAGAGGTTAATCACTTTTTGTTTTACTAGAAATGGGCTCGTAGCTTTATAGATTTACTTTCTTGTGCTTTTATTTTCCTGGCTACTGTAAACTGAGTAGAACTGCTCTCTTTGAAGAGATAATACAACCTCATTTGTCATAAAATTTATAATTAAGAATGATTGTGCTTAAAGTACTGCTCCTTTTTGTGTTCCTGTTTTATATAGAGAGTTTTCTATTGGATTTTTATGCAGAAGGATGTGACTTAACAGCATGGTAACAACTTACTAAAATAAAAATACCAGAAGGAAGCTGATTCTTTAGCTGAAAAGGGAAATTGGTCTTTAATGATACAATAATTCTGGCATCCTAGGAGATTCAAATTAGAAGATTTTAGACTTCTTATGCAAAAACAGTCAGATGGAAAACCCGGCGGTGTTCAGGTTAATTCAAGTTCTAAACGCAATGCCATTCCAGAAACAAAAATTCCAAGCTAAATATTGAAACACAGAGACAGATGGACATTATTGTTGTTTCTTTCTTTGCCTCTAAGTTATTTTCCAGATGTTTTTTGCAAAACAATATAAAGGGCTCATTAAGAAAAGCAAAATTCATCGTGATTTATAATTTTTGCTTACCTTTTTTGCCCCATGTTTATTTGCTTATATTTAAAAAGAAACTAAGGAAATCTTTTTTTTTATTCTATAGAGATGCAATAACCCTTTTTCTTTACCTTAGTAATAAATACTCTCTCTCTTCTTCAGCCAGAAGCAGAAGAATAAGAGTTCTCAGTTTCTTCTCTGAATCAATTTTATCTTTCTAACTGGGAAAAGCTGCTATTCATAGATCAGAAACCTCTTTCCACTCTAACTTTGTGGGATCTGTTGCCTTTGTATGCTCACTTCATCTAAAATCTCTGCTAAGTCAATTGCTTTAGGGTGAAAGATCTGATATTTGCTGTTCAGCATGCCATTTCAGATGCAGAATTCTCTTAGGTCTTTAAAGCAGCATGGGATAATGTACCTTCTCTACTCTTTTATCTTTTTTTTTTTTTTTTTTTTTTTTGGTGCAGTTCCACAATACTAAAGAAGCTTGTTAAGATTTTAAATTGGTATATATATATATATATATATATATGTATAGCTAGTATTGTCTGAACAAACATACTTTGTTCTTAAGTATGTTAAATAGGAAATGTTGGTAGAAATGGGCATGAATACACTGCATGTAGAAGAATTGTGCTGGCATACAACAGATGAGGTTTCATGTGTTTTGGTTTTGGTTGTTTTTTTGTTTGTGTTGGTTTTTTGTGGGTTTTTTTGTTGTTGTTTTGTTTTGTTTTCAACAAAGGAATCTAATTTGACCTGGATAATTGAAAATTTTAAAGTTGTAGCTCTTAATTGGTTTGGTTTGTTGTTGTTTGCTTTTTGTTTGCTTTGTTTTGTTTTCAAATAGAGATATAATCACAGGAACTTCCTGATCAGGTTATTGCTGAAAGTTCTTCCTATTAGGTTACTGAACAAATCCAAGATTTATTGAAGGAAGTAAACAAAACAGGAATATTATGTGAGATAACCTAGTAGAATAAGAATCAGAATTTGAAAGATCTAAGTTCCTTGTAAAAATTCTATGAAAATTATCCATAAAGCTATCAGGAAGAAAAAATATCCTTTCAGTTCTCAGAGAAACACTTTGATTTGAGAACTCTTCAGCGTAAATTAGTGAGATATTTGAGTAATCTGGATAATGGATGAACTGAAATAGTGCTACTGTATTCCAGCTCCTGCTGGCCTATAGAGAGCCATCTGAGAGATGTCTCAGCATTCTTGGACTGCTTTTTGTCTAGATCTGTTACTCTTTAGTGTGACATACCTTAACTACACCAGCTCATATCAGCTGTTAATAACCAGTGTGAAGGACCCCACTGCTGCTTCATCTTCTTGTGTTTACCTAGTTAATTATATGGGATGGTTGTTTTGGGAGTGAAAAGACATTATATACCACAGGCTCATCTTCTTGTGCACATTCTGGCATCTGGATCTTGGTACACACTGGGGAGAAGTGGAGCCACTTCAGTGTGGCACTGGATGTTATTCAGCATGCGTTTTCACTCTTTAGCTATTTTATGACAAGATGAGTCAGGCATCTTTTTTCCTTTGTTTGCAGTTTGGAGCCAGAATGGATAAAGAGGACTTGAGTGAACTGCTGACTCTATGACACATATGAATAATTTCATTTAGAGATGCTGGAATTCTTTTTTTCCTGCTGTGCACGGGTGTGCAGGTTTCTCAATTTGATGGCACTATGAAATAATGATTAATAATAATCCAGTCGTGTTTATGGTATTATATTACTGACCAAAATTATTAGGGCATGAGACTTAGTGTTAAATTATGATTGCATATTTAATATTTCAAATTTATTACTTGAGCTGAATACCTGCTTAGGAATTACTATTGCACCATGAGTTAGGAGAATTAATATATTATTTCCTACGTTATCAATGAGATTAAAATTGATATTTTCAGCTGTTCCTCTCTGGCTATATCTATATTGTTTGAATTTTAATTTGAGGTACAAACTCTCCACTCACCCATACCATTTTCATTTTAATCATGCAATAGACTGATTCCACTTGCAGTGGAATTCAATTTACAGGCAATTCTGAAGTCTGGAGAAGCAGCTGCAAGGGTTTGACTTGGCCATGGGCTTGTCTTTTTGAAACTAGAAAGTGTAGATGTAGAATTGCAGCTACATGATTTGGTGAAGCCACACCTCAGGTTCCTTGGAATTTTTGATGTTACTCAGTTCATGTCTCCTCATGCAAAACTGGTGTAAATATTTGTAACTGTCATTTGTCATTCCTTCAGATCATCAAAAACAACATGATTAGAAGTAGAGGGTGCAGCTATTTGTTCCATATAAAATCCTTCACTTAGGAAGATGGTGTTTGGACTGGTGTGCATGTGTGTAGATTCAGAGCTTCTATTTCAGAGGAAAAGTTCTTATAAATTCCAGGGTGCTTTCTCTAAATCTCAGCTAAGATGTTCCTCGTGGTTTTGAACAGCAACAACTGTTTGACTCTGTTAACTATGTTTGCTCTACAGTTCTTTCTAGATCAAGGTGCAGGAAAACTAGAGAGTTAAAAAATCATCTTCCTTAAAGTTTGTTTTTCTTCTAGGCATACTTAACAGGTTTCATGGAGCCTGGTGTCTTTTATGGTAAAAACAAAAACTGGATAGAAGTAAGATTTCTTTTGTCCATGGAGGTCTCTGTGTCTTTAATCTTTACCAGTGATTTGGATGCGGGGATTGAGTGCACCCTCAGAAAGTTTACAGATGACACTAAATTGAGGATGATTGTTGATCTGTCTGAGAGTAGAAAGGCTCCGCAGAGGGACCTGAGCAGTCTGGATTGATGGGCCAGTGTCAGTTGTATGAGGTTCAACAAGGCCAAGTGTCAGTGCACTTGAGCCACAGCAACTCCAGACAGTGCTACAGGGTTGAAGGAGAGTGGCTGGAAAGCTGCCTGGCAGAAAAGGACCTGGGGGTGCTGGTTGCAATGGCTGAATATGAGTGCCCAGATGGCCAAGAGCATCCTGGCCTGTACCAACAATAGTGTGGCCAGCAGAAGAAAAGTGATAATGCCTCTGTATTTGTGACTGCTGAGGCTGTACTTTGATTACTGTGTTCAGTTCTGGGTCCCTCACTACACAAAGGACATCAAGATGCTGGAGCACATCCAAAGAAAGGCAACAAAGCTGGTGAAGGGGTAGAGAACTAGTCTTGTGAGATGCAGCTGGGGGAATTTGAATTGATTAGTCTGAAGAAGAGGATGCCAAGGGGGACTTTCTCTCTCAGCTACCTGGAAGAAAGTTGTACTGAGGTGGGGGTTGACTTCTTCTCCCAAGTAACAGAATGAGAGGAAATGGCCATGGGAAGTTTAGACTAGATATTCAACTCCTTCACTGAAAAGGTTATCAAACACTGGAACAGGCAGCCCAGGGAAGTGGTGGAGTCACCATCCCCTGAGCTGTTAAAAAAAAAAAAATGCATTCATGACACTTCAGGACATGGTTTAGTTGGCATGGTGATGTTGGGTTGGTGGTTGGACTTGATGATCTTAGAGGTCTTTTCCAACCTTAATGGTTCTATAATTGTTTGAAGAGTGATGCCCTTGATGTGCAAAATTCTTCACTTATTTGAATTTATATCCTGAGGAGAAAGACTTACAGCACAAGTTCGACAAAGCACTATCCAGAATTGAATTGATTCTGCTAAATAACTCTATGGCAAATCAATAACCCAAGTGCTGCTAGAGTATCTTAGAAAATTACTGGTTTCTTCACTGTATCAAAGGATCTGTGGGCTTTAGAATAAATTGCAACACTGGTGTTACAAGCCTGCCAAGGTGTAGAAGCCAGTTCATGCAAAGTGTATTTTTCATACAACATAGAATTTTTTTTTTCCAAATGCAGTATGAGTAGTTTCTCATATGTATTAATCTTTTTGAAGTACAAACAATAGGAAACATGTTGAGGCACTTACTAGAGACTATTATAGCTCAAATGGTTTGTAGTGAAAAAAAGAACAGAGGCTGTATAAGAAACTGTGTGCAAAAGATGAACAAATAATGCAGTGTCCAAAAGGTTTTAGAGATTATGTCTATATGCAGATTGTGAATATTTGACTTCTTGTTTTGTTTTATTTTGTTTTCCTTTTGGTCTTCTCATGGACTTCTGTTTGTAATGTTAAACTTTAGGAGGAACATTTGCTGACAATAACCTGATCTCATTTCAAACTCATCTGGAAACAACTGCAACTTCCAATGCATATTTAAATCTGAAAGATTTGGCTATGAATCAACAATTATTGTGTGAAAAAAGAACCAGTGGGGAAAAGCCCGAACAAGAAATGTCCTAATTCTTCCTTTTTTCACTGATCTGAGGAGTTTGAGGAGAGGTTTGATACAAACACATGAAGGTGTTGCTGTAAGATCTGAAGCAAAGAGAGCACTGCATATCCAGTGAGAGAAAATCAAGGGTTTTGGGGCTGGAAGTAAGGAAAACATCCAATTCTCAGATGTTAGGGTGCTTAAAAGAATCTTTCATGCAAGCCTTTCTTAATTTACAATTTGATTTCACCAGAAAGAAGGGGCATGTGCTCGGTAAGTTGTACTATTTCACTACTTTATTCTGCAGAAATACCTGTGTTCCTTGATACAAGACATAAAATATGTAAGAAAATTGAACTAGGTTAGCTTCTGAGCTCTAGTCTTATGGCTTCCAGCAGTTTGACACATTGCTCCATTTCCTGAGAAATGACAGAAGAGAGACATTGCCTTGAGAGGCTGCAACGGGGAGGCCAAAGAGGGTGTCTGCAAAGACCTTCAGCTGCAACATCCAATGGTTCTTCCTGCTGGAGGTTTTCCTGTGGGGATTTCTCTAAGACTTTCCATTGAGATGCAGTGAACAGTCATGTGCTTTGTCAGCATGTCTGATGGACAAAGGCAGAGACAGCATGCCAGGAGATGCAGTGAATGGCAAGTGCCAAGAAAAGACATAGCTGAAGAAAAGCCCATAAATCATTAGAAATGCACCAGAACAGGCAAACAAATCTTTTCTGCCAAGCTCTCTTACAATGTGATAGTAATATATGCATAAATTAAAAATGTTTATTTCCTAGTTTATTCACCAAACGCAGTGACTCAAAGTCTAGGAAGAGTGAAAGGCTCAGTTCCAAGATTTTTATGCACAAAAAACCCAGGTTGCATTTAATTAAGGAAAAAATGAGATTCTCTGTGTGAAAATCTACAGTGCATACAGACATTAGGTTTTTGGGGCCTCAGTGGAAGATGCTTGTCTAAGCATCATGTCTACACCACATGATTTTGTTTAAAAGACATCATAAACCCCAAATCACATGATCTTCACATATTCAAAACCACTTCTTGTTTTAAGTTCTGCACACAAAACCCCTATTCTGGTAGATGAGTCCTTCTATTATATTCACCACCCTTCTGGTGTTGAAATAGGATGAACTCATGAGATTGCTACTGTGGCAGAGAGACCTGTCATCACTAGTAAAGATTCTTGGCTACATAGATATGCCTGAGTATATGTCCTGAGAAGTTATTCCATCCCTGTGCTGACACAAGATGTAAGATCAGAACTTGTATCATTCCTGTAAATCAGGTCTTATAGCCCAGGGAAAGAGGTAAGGAAGGTATTTTTTAACAGCTAAAACTCAGTGAATCAGATTAGTCTTCTCTAGAAATATAAAGCAGTTGATTTCAAAATCAAAAGGCATTCTTGAAGATGTCTTTTGGGGGTTCTCCATGTGTAAGTAAGGTGGGAGAATTAACAGTGTGAAGTAATATGAAGGTAGAGACATGCCAACATATTTAATTACAAACGTGCTCTTGTTGAAAGAGAGAGAGATACATCTTGATTAAAAATTCTTATTACTTTCCTCTTCTTCTTAGGCAGGTCAACTTTTTAATCATCAGTTTTATTATTCATTATGAGGAGACTAATGAGGCCAGAATTTGGTCCAGTAAGATTAATTTTTGCAGATAGGAAAACTACGTTGTCAGTGTCCCTTGATTTATTCGAAAATATGACTGAATGTGCTATAATTTTTAAGGGGAACTATAATGGTTATAAAAAGAAAATATTTCATTTCAGCTTCTGCTTTTCCTGGCATGAAATAAGAAACATCTGCATGAGTCATTAGCTCATAGCTGAACAATACATTAGCCTAAGTCAGCAACAAAAGCAAGTAGTGGATTAACTTTGTCCTCACTGGTGGTGTCATTTGGATCAGTCTTAGTTATATTAAAACAACAGACCCTGACCAATGTAGCATAAACAAAGTAATTAAAATAGCAATCTGATTGAAAGCTGTAGATACTTCCAAAACATTAGTATGTTCAACACTTGCTCTCTGAGGGTGGAAGATGAGACCTGAGCACTTTCAAAGAATCAGTAATAAAAATTTAAATAGAATAATTATATTCCAGGTATTTCAGCTGAATATATGAATGCCCAAAACCATGGAACAAAAAGTTTCTTAAAGTAAGGAGTGTGAATATTAAACTAGCAGTCTGTGAATCTTGATGAAGTTTGAAATTTGGATGTGTAGAGCACTTCCTTCATACATCTTACAGTTAAATACAGAAAACTAAAGTGCACAGTTCTTGTTTGGTCCTATTGAAATTAAATTGATAGCAATACTTTAGAGAAAATGCTGACCCCTGTTTAGGAAAAAAATAATCTGGCTAGTCAGTATCAAATTAAATGACACATTTTTTATATAATTTAATTTGCCACTGATTTTAATTTCATGCTCTGCCTGAAACAAACAGCATTGTGTCCATGTTTCTTATGAGCTCTCTTAATTCAAAAATTGCCCATAGAATCTCCATTGTTCTTCTTTGACTTGGCAGCCCTAAATCACAGCCCTGTTCTGCTCTTCTTAGCAAGTTTTCTTGTCTACTTCAGCTCTATAGGGATGATTGTCCTGTGAGATACATGATGATACTACACAAGGAAAAAGCTACATTTTTTGTTTTGAAGTCATTTAGCTTGGTTGGATAGGCAGAAGCTGAGAACTCTAGTGGTTGAGCAGATAAGAGGAAGAAATGGGACTATTGAGTGCCAACTAGCAAATATAGTTTTACTGTTATGGTCTAATCTATCTTATTTGGATAGGGAATAGAAAATTTAGTTTTTATAAACACAGAATTTTTTTCATGTCATTAGCCAGCATGTGGGACATGAAACACAGTGGCTGATGGAGGGAGATAAAGTGATGAAGGGAGAATGAGTAAAAGGAATCAAAATGGCCTACCAGGGCAGCTGAGTAGTAGCACAACAGAAGGGGAGGGAATTGAAAGCGCCCGATTCGACCGGAGGATTCAAACGGCTACCAGCAGCGTGCTGCGTAACCTTGCTGTTGGAGGGTTTCTACGGAGACCAATCAGCTGTAAGGGGGCGGCACCCACCCGGACCACGAGGGATTTAAAGCGCCTGCTGGGAGCGCCAGCGACCCGGAGCACGACGAACAGAAGCAGGCACACAGGAATTAGAAGCAGCAGTTAGCGAGGCAGAGCAAGCAGGAAGGGCACAGATAACAATGGTTTCAAAAAAAGCAAAAACTGCTGCTGTTGAGAAAAAGGGTGTGTCCGTACAGACAGAATCCCTTAAGAGGAACAATAAAATGGACGTAGCTGTTCAAGTGTCTGGCTGTGCAGAATGTTTAAGCCTCGTCCTGGCACCGGCGGACAGTGAAAATAAGGTCTGTGTGAGATGCGAGCAGGTCAACGACCTGCTGAGCATGGTGGCAGAGCTTAAGGAGGAGGTGGAGCGACTAAGAAGTATTAGGGAAAGTGAAAAGGAAATTGACTGGTGGAGTCACACCCTTTCAACTACAATTGAAATCCAACAGGAGACGGTGAAGCCCTGCCCCTCCTCCTATCAGGCAGCTGATGCAGACCAGGTGGATAGGGGAGAATGGAAACAGGTCCCCCACTGAAAAGGCAAAAGAATTCTCTCCCAACCCCCACCACTCCCCCAGGTGCCCATAGAGAACAGATATGAGGCCCTGGACTCAGAGAATCAAGAAGAGGACAGACAAGAGGACGATCTGTCCATAAGGCCTCCCGTTCACCCCCTGTCTAGCAGACGGATTAAAACTTCACCTACAAAGAAAAGCAGAAGGGTAGTCATAGTTGGTGACTCTCTTCTGAGGGGAACTGAGGACCCTATATGTCGACCTGACCCATCCCATAGAGAGGTCTGCTGCCTTCCTGGCGCCCGGGTGAGGGATATTAGTAAGAGACTCCCTCAGCTAATTCAGTCCTCGGACTAGTATCCACTGTTGGTAGTTCAGGCTGGCAGTGATGACATTGGAAGAAGTACAAGAGGGATTAAAAAGGACTTCAAGGCCCTGGGTCGGTTAGTCGATGGGTCAGGAGCACAGGTAGTCATTGCCTCAGTTCCTGCAGTAGAAGGCTTGAATGAGGAGAGGACTAGGAAAACCCATCTCATTAATAGGTGGCTAAGGGAGTGGTGCCACTGGCGGAACTTCGGGTTCTTCGACCATGGGGCAAATCCCAAACTGCCTTGTGTCATTAGATCTGATGGACTTCATCTAACTAACAGGTGAAAAGGACTCTAGGTCATAGGTTGAAGGGGCTGATAAGGAGGGCTTTAAACTAAGTTTGAAGGGGGAGAGGGTTGAAACTGAGCTCTCCAGAGAGGAACCTAAAGGTGGACTACCCGAGATAAATGACAAATCAGCAGCCTAGCTGAAGTGTATGTACACCAATGCACGCAGCATGGGCAACAAACAGGAGGAGCTGGAAGCCATCGTGCGGCAGGAAAGCTATGATGTAGTCGCTATCACGGAAACGTGGTGGGATGACTCCCATGACTGGAGTGCTGCCATGGGTGGATACAGGCTCTTCAGAAGGGACAGGCAGGGTAGGAGAGGTGGAGGGGTAGCCCTATATGTTAGAGAATTTCTCAACACTGTAGAAGTTGAGACCACCAATAATAGGGCAGAATGCCTGTGGGTTAGAATCAGTGGGAAGGTCATCAAGGCCGATATCGTGATGGGAGTCTGTTACAGACCGCCCAATCAGGATGATGAGGTCGACGAAATATTCTACAAGCAACTGGAGGATGTTTCAAAATCATCATCCCTTATTCTCGTAGGTGACTTCAACTTGCCAGACATCTGCTGGGAACTCCACACCGCAGAGAGGAGGTAGTCTAGGAGATTCCTAGAGTGTATTGAAGATAATTTCCTGCTCCAACTAGTAAATGAGCCCACCAGGGACGGAGCCCCACTTGACCTTCTTTTCACAAACAGAGAGGGGCTGGAGACATTTAAAAAAAGACTGGATGTGGCACTCAGTGCCATGGTCTAGCAACTGCTCCGGTGGGTCAAGGGTTGGACTAGATGATCTCTGAGGTCCCTTCCAACCCGGCTAATTCTATGATTCAGCAGTTCAAGTGAAAATTCAAAAAGGTTAAATTTTGCTGATTAGTGGAACGTGTAATCTGTAAGTCTGTGTCATCTGTAGGACATTTCTGCTCTTTAGCAACACAGTAAAGTTGAGCAACCTGGAGAAAAGTCCTCAAACCCTTCATTGGGACAAAAGGGCGACAGAGGAGCTGAGTATACAGGTGTCATGCTTCAGGGAAAATAGAAAAATATGCTCAGTTTATAGGATTGTATGGCAAACAAAATCATGCCATACTATTTATGTAAATATACCTATGAAAGAAACTGTTTTTAGTAAATGAGAATTTAAACATTTTCGAAAGACCTGAAGTGCATTCATATTAGGTGTTTTAATTTACTTTTTTTATTACTTTTATGTATATATTTTAATAAATGTACACCATTGCATTTAAAACTAATACTCAGGGTGCAACCTGAGCTGAGTTGGTTTTCTGATTTGCCATGAGGATTCATCAAAATTAGGACCAGAACAGACCACTAGGATTTATACTATGACCTCTTGTAATTCACAGTGTGCCATCACACCCAAGTCTTGCTGCACGAGGTCCAAAGAGTCAGAATAAAGACTTTTATTTTCTCAGGAAGCTTACCAGTGTGACATACACAGAACAGAAAGGGGATTTTAGAGTAGAGAATTTGAGGTGAAACAAGACTAGCTGATCTAATTGTCACTGTTTGCTCTAAAAGTAGCTAGAAAATGCCATCTTTCTGATTACATGTATTTCAGGGTAATTTAAATGACTACTGCTGTGGCACAATATACAGTTGTACATTCATCTAGCAACATTGCTTCATGTTTTGAGGCAAAGGTCTCCAATTTAATGAACTTCCTTACTTTTGTCAGCACAATGTATTTAAAAGGAAAACTAAAGGATTTTCAGTATCAAATTTATTCTCTATACCTAAATATTGCTTAGCTGTTTATATTGTCTGGGTAACAGAACTCTCTAACACTTATTTCTGGTTATTTCATGTTCTAGTACCATTTCTGAGGTGTTAATTTTCTTTCTTTGACAATTTAAAGCCTTTGCTGAAATCTAGACAGAGGAACTGATTACCTTAATTTAAATTTGTTTTAACAGTAGTATAAGAAGCAGGAAAGTAAATTTTTTTTGTTGTTTTTTTTTAATATTTGTTATGTCTTTCTATTCAGGAATCACATTTACTGCAATATTTACTGCTAATATTAAAAAGGAGTAAGATGATGGAAAATGGAGTATACAACACACAGCAAAATAATTCTTTGACCAGTGGGCAAATACAAATTGCTGATGAGAAAGCCATGGAGCAAGAAAATGCATTAATTTTTCACACAGGAGAATTGTTGTCATGGGTATTGGAAGCTATGTATAGGATGGTGCTGAGGACAATATCAACAGTGGTGCCAGGCTTGAAAAGGAAGAGTGTGTGTGTGCATGTAAACAAAGTGTAAGGTTGTGTAATTCAGAGTGATAAGCATTCAGAGAGAAGCTCAATATAGAAGTAATGTTTCCCATAACTATTCCAGTAGTAACGTTGATGGACAAAAAGATGAGCTGTAGGAAGCCCTGTAGTATTTTGTAACATGCTAGAACTGGTCAGCAGCCTTATGCCAAGGATAAACTGAGAGTTCTGCTTTTACCCCAGGTAACAGTAAGAATTATTTTAAAACAATTATTAGTACTGGCTTCTACCCAGAATAGTGTGCCCAGAACACATCTGGGTGAGAAATTACAAGTATTTCTGGATTATTCGTACCATCTCCATCATGGTTTTGGAAGGTGTTCCTGAGACTCTTTATGGGTCTAGTTGTATCTTCAGTTACCATAACACCAGGTACAACTGTCGTAGTGTCAATTTAAAAGATGAAGGAGAAGAAACATAGTATAATGATATGAAGTGGTGGAAACCTGCAAATCTATTTTTATTGAAGTGAATCAGCAAATAACAGGTTCATTCTTGGAAGAGTTGTTGCAGAACATAGGTATGTGTGGGTTATAAGAACATTATTCACCTGGTTTGGCATAGGAGAACTGGAGGAAGTTTGATAATAAACAACCTAAAGAATTTCTGTCAGTAATAACATAGGTTGGAAAAAAAACCCCAAACCACAGTAGTAATCCCAAGAATTTCAGGTACTTATTTGCAGAATATCATATTTGAAGACATAAAACACATACAGAAAAAACAAACAAACAAGCAAACAACCAAGAAAGTTTATGTCAAGTAAAATAAAATCTTATTTGCAAGATTTTCTTTTCTTCAGGAGTTTTTGTGAAAAGTAATTAGGAATTTTATTTTAAAATAAAACTGACATCTCCCTTGTCACTAAGCACAACAGACCAAATAAAACAGAAAACAGTTAAAGACTGCCATTTAAAGGCTCCAAGATGACTAAGAAAGGTAAAAGGACTTTTAGAAGATGAAGGAGAGGAAGCATATACAGAACATGGTTTGCTTTGCTTATTTTCAGTTTACTGGTTCAGTAACTGAACCATTCCTTTTTATGGATGACATAGATTTACCATTCATTTCTTTCCTCCTAATGTTATTAGGAAGCAAACATCTGCCATTCCTTAGTTTTTACGAAATCCCTCAGTCCACCAGACTGACTGTTACTTTTTAAGTTTCCTGATAAATCAGGTATAAGACTATCTGAGGGAAAAGAAGGCTCATTAAATTGAACTGTCCTCTCTCCTGAGGAGCATATTCTATATAAAAAAAAGAGATTAAACCCCCTCTCCTATAGCCTGATTGACTGCCTTGACGTGCAGTGGCCAGCTATGGACCTGCAACTACTGACTTTCCAAAGACTTGAGAGGCCACGTGTGGAGTGAAGGATTTTTGCACTACAGTATGTTTCAGAAACCAGCAAGAAAATCATTAAGCCTCTCACTCACTGAAGTGTGCACTTGTCATGGCAAAATCAGAGCAGAATTTGCATTATCACTTTTTGCTGGGAAAGCTTGATGTGATTGCAGAGCAATTAATTGCCTTAGAGTTGTAAACTCAGATTTGATCCTGGCTAGACTAAACTCTGGTGGTTTCAGTAAAGTTTATATCTGCACTATACAGGTCTGAATCCCCTTAGTAGTATGATGGGCCATTAAGAAAATTGTCAGACTGCAAGATAGTACAGCAAAAAAAGCACACCCAGTGGAAGACAATATAAATGTGTATTTGATTGATTTATTACAGGTCACCAGGAGACAATAAATTCAGTCTGTCACTTTTACATTTATAAAGTGGATTTTATGTAAAGCCTTTTGTGTGGTGCAAAGAATCAATAAGGAGACGCATAATTGAAGGAAATTCAGTCAAATATTGGATTTTTCTCTTTAGTCATTGACTACAGATAGAAGTTGGTCATTTTGCTTTAACAGCCTATAATAGGAAGACATACATTTTGTTTTCTTTTTTTCTATAGCATGTCATTTTGTCCTTAAAATTCAATAGGTTAAAACATGGAATATTTATGAGCTAAAATCATCTGCTCACCAGATGAATATTTAATTACTTCAATTTTTTATGTCTATTTTTAATATGTCTTGTATTTAGTCATAATAATCTTTGATGTAGAAACTTCTTGCAGAATCCTGTACATGGCAATTAACACGGACTTCAAAATACATAATTTAAAATTTAATATTCTAGAGAATATCTTTAAGGGGATTTTTTTTTCTGTTCAGTGAAGTCATCATAAATTCCTAGTGAATAAAAGGTTTAGGAGGGAAAAAAGAGGTTTTGGGGGCACAAAATATTGCAGGATCAGTTTTTGTCTGTTTGTTAAGTCAGTGAAATAATTTCAAGTTAATTTTAGTATTAGAAATTATTTCATTACGAATAATGCCATATAAAGTTGAACATTTGAATATGGAATAAAGCTGCATCTTTTAGTATTATAGATGTATAGATTGCCCATCTTTAAACCTCAATTTTTTTGTTTTAAAATTAACTGGAAAATACCATGACGACCATGCAAATTATCCATGAATGTGATTTAAACTCAGAAGAAAGGTTTTATTTTAAAAACTAACACATATTTTTAACCCCATACTAACAGGAAAAGATTTTACCTAAAACTTCAGGATATATTAATGAAAATATATTAATGTGTTTTATTTAGTTCCTTCAAAGGGTTGAAATTAAAATATGCTATTTCACTACAAGCTTGAAAGTTTTGGTTGACCCAAATATAAGGTTTTTCACTTCTGCTTAATATGTACTAATTTTTTTTATTAGATTATGTGGGGAAAAAAACAACAAAAGATTGCTTAATGATGGAGAAGACAAATAGTAATTTTTTTTTTTCTTACTGCACTTAACTGTAGTGAAAATCAATAACATTCCAATAGAAGCATTTTCAGCAGTTCCCCTAGGTATGTATGTATCATTTTCTCACATCTCCAGAAGCATACACGTAGAATACTTAAATGTATTTACCTTGAACATTAGAAATTAAGACTAAGGAAGCAGTAAGAATTTTCCTATCACTATTGTTCTTGTTAAATTTAAATGTAATGTTTTTCAGCAATTATATTATGAGTCAACATGTTCTAAAATACATAAGAGACTGAAAGGTGCAAATATATAAAGGAGACGTGTTGGGTAGCTGTCGAAATACATCTTATTTCTCTCCTCTTACACAGCCATTCTGTTAATTGTTCTTTAAGCACAACACAATTCACAGAAGCAGAGCTGAGCTTCCAAGGGAGGTCCTCCAGTTCAGTCATAGAATTATGGAATCATAGAACAGTTTGGGTCAGAAAGGACCTTAAAGATCATCTGGTTCCAACTCCCCTGCATGGCCAGGGACACCTCCCACTAGACCAATTTGCTCAATCCCCTTGTCCCAAGCAGGGTGACCCAGAGCTTGTTGCCCAGGAGCATGTCAGGATGGTGTCTGGAGATCTCCAATGAGAGAGACTCTTAGAACCTCCTCAGTCTTACAAAAAATCCTGTATAATGTCCATTGGATGGAATCCAGAATGGTGAGCAGCTGGACATCCTAAACCAAAGTGCCACATCATCAAATAAGAGATAAGATTACAGGGCTTGTATTCAGTGGTTCAGAGCACCATACAGCTTTTTCTCTGTCTCCTGCATTTCTGTGTGCCTTTTTATGAAGAACAGAGTGTTACTGAATCCAGAGCAATGATCAAAGCAGTAATTTACGTTTTTCAGAGCTGAACTGACCAAGTCTTGGTTGCATTTGCAACAAGAGAAACATTGTATGAATATATACCCTTGGTTTTGTGATAGGCTGCAACAGCATGCAGTGGAGATATGAGTGTGTATAAAAGCACCAGAGTTCGTGAAACATCACTTAGAAGGAGGTAACACAAGTGGGGTTTTGCCATCTGCTTGCAGTGTGGAAGAGGAAAAATCAAAAGCAGTGAAGGACTGTATTTTAACACAGCTTACCAGAGCCCAAACCCTCTTATTTCCAGCTGTGGGAGGTGATGGTTCTGGTTGGTTTTGAAATGCAGCCATTGGAGAGGGTGCTAAACATCCTCTGGAAACTCTGTTTCTGATGGAAAGTACATGGAAAATTAATAAATCTGCTCTGAGGAACATATGGATAAATAGGGGTGAGGTGTGTTTCAGGAAAGCCATATATTTGGGTGAACAAAATCTCAAAAAAACCCTCAACAAACCAGCTGAAAATCAATAGGCCTGACTCCTAAACTAATCAAAATTGAAAGGTGTGGAGGAGCTCCAGAATGCTAGCAGCTTCTGTGAGAAGGCTTCTTACAAGGGTGGTGTCAGGGTGCCTGATAAACTCTTGACTTTTAGTGGCTTTATTCATTAAGATAAAAGAAAAATCAATGCAAAGTATCTTCACTTGTTTTAGTTATTTTTTGAACAATTAAGAATATTACAGAGATGACAAATTAAGGTTAAAAATGTATCATTTCTGAGAAGAAAGATATCTCATATGAGGTGGATTTTTTACCTCACATCACTGTGTTCTCTCTTGCCTTGTTCCACTGCATATAGCAATGCCATGTTAGTGTCAGCAACAAAGAAAAGCATCTGTTTTTTTACAGTTATGTTTAAGTATTTTTCTCTTTTAACATTTCTATTTGTTGAATTACAGTTGCCAGCAAAGAACTTCACCTGCTCAGTACAACCAGTCTAGGGCACAGTAATTTTAAATAAACAGAAGAGTAACATTATTGTCATAACTGGCTCAGCATCTAAATGAGGGTTTTGAGCTGAGATTCAGTTATCCTATTTTATTCAGATGTGTACCTAAGTGAAGAATAGTTCCACTGAAACAACTCTCAGAGTAATAACAAGCCAGTTTTGAATTGCTAATGCTGGTGGTATTCATCACAGTAAATAGGTCTAAGAATATTATTCAAATAGCAGTCTGAAAAAAAAAGTTGTCACTGGAATGAGTATTCTTTGCATAACTGGGCAATTTTGCTTAACCAGTTGTAATGCACAGTCACTAGTGCCTTTAATCTTTTGTTGTTGAAGCAGATTTTGAGTGTGCAGCTAACAGATTTTGGGTGATTTTAACCTTTAATAATGGAACTCATATATAATTTTTTGTTCTGTTCTGTTCTGTCCTGTTCTGTTCTGTTTGTGTAGTCCTCTCTGCCACTGGATAAGAAATTACAGTATGTTCAATTGACTTAGTCTGTAGTTTGTTTTTTCTGATTCTGTTGCTATTAATATTTAAACACTCAATTTATTTTCTGTGGGATCATATGTCATGTTGATGCACCTGATTAGTTCAGTTTTTAAAAAAATAGGGCGGTAGTTTTCCTTCTTTCTTTCACTCTCTTGAAATCCTCTGCTGCTACAAACACATTTTACTAAAATTCAGTAACTGTACAGTAAAATAATATATTTTAATTTAATTAAAAATAATTTAAAAGCATGATGTGATCTTTACATGAACCTCAAAAATGGGTTAGTCTATTTCAAATACACATCTAGACACTAAAGGAGGGATTACAAAAGGGAAAGATTATCCTATTAATTTAATGTTTAGGCCATTTTAGATTATGCATGTTACAATGTAATGTGTTGCAATTTAGCCTTCTTAAGTAGTTATCTGAACACCAAAATATATAAATAAAAATCAAAGGTTTGCTCAGAAAACCAGTTAGAGACAAGATGGTTCGCTGGTGATTCAGACAGTAATTCATTATCTTCTGTCAATTGGATTTGACAGCCCCCAAAAGGACAACATGCTATTCTGCAGTTAGAAATAACTGATGTGTCCAGTATTGCCATACATGCAGTTGCATACAGAATATTGCAATGAATTAACCCGGGTTTACAGCTTGTCTTAAATGCAGTTGGTGTCTGTGGACAAT
This sequence comes from Calypte anna, assembly GCF_003957555.1. Taxonomy (NCBI): domain Eukaryota; kingdom Metazoa; phylum Chordata; class Aves; order Apodiformes; family Trochilidae; genus Calypte; species Calypte anna. Next base: position 68,504,656 of record NC_044274.1, on the reverse strand, counting down.
GTCTCTGCTATGTCTGATGAAACTTCAGTAAAAAGAGGAAAGATTTTCCTTCTTCTATCCTAATTTTTGCCAGCATAAATCATGGAGCAATACTGAAAGCAAAAAATTCATTTTACTAATCATGGCATTAATCTTTGAGAAAATGTTTGATCTCTTCATTCATCGCAGGTCCAATCTCTGAAGACATCAGGATGGATAAATATTTGCCATGGCTGTAGGAGCATTTTTTGTATTAAACTGAATCTGCAAGATATCAAAGATAAGGAGCTTCCATTTCAACACGTAGAAGAGACTCCTTAAAATATAAATAATAACAGTATGGGTATTTGTGCTTAGTACCTTTGTAAAGTCTCTTTTTTACACTTATGGAGAGTCCTCTCAGACTTCTACGTGCTTTTAATTATCCAAGTGATAAACAATTGATTGCTGCTTTTTTTATGTCACCAAAAACTGCATGACAGTGAGAAAACCATTTTTATGATTTGTATATATAACTACCACATACTGACTGCTATGAGAGAAATAACTAAGTCACAGAATTAATTTTCAAATACAGGTTTACTGTGAATACATTTTTTTTTCTTTAAAATGTATGGGTAACTGTCTATAGCCAAATATTCTTTATGATTGTAACTTTAGGTAACTTAATGGTAATCTGTCACCAAAAAGGAAAAGTTCTAGTGTGAGGATATAGATTTTATGAATTTCTGCAGACAATAAACCTCTGAAATGGAGTCCATTGGGTCTGCCAATGGGCAGCTTACCCCAGCTCACATATCTACCCTGCCAGGAAAACAAACCCAAAAGTGCTATGTTTTCTCCCTAACTACTTAATTTCAGGATCATTAATGCATTTTTGCATCATCAAACTGGGAAGAAACTGAAGGGAACACAAAGGGTAGAAGATTGAGAAAGAAGAAAAAGATGTGGACTGTGCCTGTCATTAACAGCTGGCCAGCAGCTGGGTTATCAATGTCATGAGACAACAGACTTCATTAGCTAAATGAATAGCTGGGTCCTGCCATCGATTTTTTTAGGGGGCTTTACCTTAAGAACTGCTCCTTTACTGTACCATGATAGCTATGATAGTGAATATGTCTGCAGAGAAGTTAATTGAAATGCTTCTGATGATTATTGCTATATCAGTATTGAGCCTATCCTACTTGCCAAGTTAAAGGTTAATATTTGATTTTAAAAATAAAAATTTAGTTAACCACTAAGATGAAACACCTGTTACTCAGATTGATCAGTCTATTTAGAATAAAGTTTTTATGATGTCTTACTGCTTATATATCTAAAAATGTAAGTAATATAACAAAAAGGACTATATGCCTTTCTTCATCTGTATTTTTTCTCATTTTCTCTCTTTTCCTCTTTTCCACTTACCCTCCCCTGTCCCTACCCTACCCACCCTGCACCCTTTTTCACAGCCTCGATTGAAGAAGAACCTACTTCAGCAGGTATGAATAATTTATTATTACATTTGCATCATAGCAATTCCTTGAGAGCTACCTTTACTAAAAATCATTTTAACAAGGTTTATTTTGTGCATAATACATGCTAAATAGTCACATTACTGTTGGGTTATTTTGTCTTCTGTCTGCTCCCCTTCATTTTGTCTTTTTTTTTTTTTCCCCCTCAGTTTGGAGTTAGTAGGAGACACATTTCTCCAGTAAGAGTACAAAATATTTTCTGCCACATGTTCCTTCCTTTTTTCTTCTTTCTTGGTTAGGTTGGCACATTTGACTTACAAAACAAACCATATCAAAAGCAATTAGGACTTCTAAAATCAGTGTTTGTGGTAGATTTTTACCTGTCTTCATGCCAGTGAAGCTCAATCATCTGCAATTGGCATCCTTAAAGACAGTGCAGCCAGGGAGCAAGAAGTGAAGGAAGGGAAGGACAGGAAGTGCAGAAGCATCCAGCTCAAAGAAAAGACTTTGCATTGTTATCCAGTGGCCTGGATATCTGCTCAGCAAACTTTTATATCCATTGACAGGCTGCCAAGTAGTGGGAATGGTTAACAACACAGTCATAAAAATTAGTTTAGGAGCTCCCCAAGAGACCAGACTCATAGTGTTTATTGTTTTGCAAAGATTAACTATTTCTAATTAATTGGCAATCCATTAGCTTGGGAGTATTTAAAGAAAAAGGAAGCAACGAACCAAAGAAGAATGCCACTAAACAGCTTACCATATTTGAAATGACATTGAGTTGTATAAACTCAGTGAGCTAAATAGATAGGGAGTCACTTTATAGTGGCTTATTAAAAGAAGAAAGGTCTCCAGAGGACTAAAGGAATGAAGGTAAGGAAAGACAATGAAGACAGGAAGATGGCAAGGAAGGATTGAACACTGTTTACAACACTAACCTACAACTTGGGAGCAATATAAGTAATTAGGGGACAGTGGAGAATAATAAATGAAAGGACAGAGAACAAAGCCAAGAGTAGGCTGTGAGAGAGGGAGAATAGTTAAGACTAACAATGTATACAGAAAGGAGCAAAATGGAGCTTTTAACATGAAGATAGTGCTGGAATGGAAAGAAAGCATCACTGAGATGCAAAAAAAACCCCCAAAATGCAAAACAGAGAAAGGAAGAATTTAGGAAAAAACTATACAGTACTAGTAACACACCCCTGAGGACTATATAATTATTAAGCATCAGCCTTCAACTGTTTGCTAAGAGATCTGTCAGTCTGGAATTTTTCCTGGAAATTACCTTGGTGGAAACCTATTTGTTAAATAGGAGCATCAATTAGAAAAGGAGATATTTTTTCATTTTTTTTTTAACATAGGAAAGGCAAAATACAAACACCCTTTTCCCCTTTGTGGAATTGCTTTTCGTACATACATTTTGTAGACAGTTTAGGCGCATATATAAATAAATCAGAATACTGCTCCAGGCAATCTTGCTATGTTTGTACATTGTAAAACCATCATTCCTGTTGAGACCAGCAGAACATCTCATGAAGATATTTGCATTTTGCACATCACTGTCATTTCTGTGACAGCCTGTCAGCTTGTAGCTGCAAGCTGGCCAAGCTAACCATATATATCAGCTGAAAATGGGGAAATGGAGGAAAGTGAAATTTATAAGATGGCCACATGTACTCTACTACAAATCTGTTAGCCTTACCAGCTGAAATTTCAGCAGTTTCACAAAAGGCTGCAGATTGCATGTTTGGTTCCTCAGGAGCCTTTGTCTTTTGGAGTGCCAGATGACCTTGTTTGGTTTTGTATCCTTTTGGTTTTAATCCCTTCTGACTGCTTTGTGTTATTCTGCTGTAGTATCACTGCTTTATTTTTCCACATAATTCTCATGTTCAACAAAGCTCAGCCAATAATTTACAGTTAATGTCTTTCAGGCATTGTTCCATCACAGAATACACCTAAATATTAATAATCTCCTTGAATTCACCCCTTATCAATAACATCATTTACACCAACATTTTTTCAAATATTTTCCCCCAAGTCTTGATCAGATAGGTTTCATACTCAGATCACTTACTTGTGGCTGATTGAGACAGCTGCACATAATGGTTGTAGTTCTTTGTGTTTCAGGGTTTGTTGGCATCTAGATATTTATATGGTAACAACTATAGCAGTGTAACTTTCTGTATGAAATCTCTTAATGGAAATACTGATGACCTTTTCATGTTAGTTATTCCGTGACAGGAGGCTGTTTCCAGTGAAAGTATACATGTGGGAGTTTCACTGCTACAGTTATGCAGATAGATACTCCCACAAAAAAAAAGAAAAAAATTAAAAAAAAAAAAATCAACAGCTAGAAATACACAAACATACAGCACTAGAGTGGTTTTATTCTTTGATTTGGACAGATGAACAAATGCCTCTGGCATAAATGGTACATGGTAGATTTGCAATACAAGAGAAAGCACATATTTGTAAAATTTGTGCAAATAAATCTCAACTGCTCAGAAGTCATGTTGCAAGGAATAAGACTAAATACCTTCAAAAGTACATAAATTAATGTGACAGTAACCCTTTCTTGTACTCCATCTGGTTCTAGGACATTGATACCTAGCATGATTGGATTCTTTGGAAATTATTTTAAGCAATTACCTTCTTGGAAAAATTGTGGTTAATCTGAAGATTTTTAATTAAATTAATGACTTTTTTTTTTTTTTTCCTGATTCAAATGAAAATTTCCACCCTGTGGAAAACAACTGTAGTCTCTACTTGGAATAGCAATGTTTGAATCTTAAATTCTTCTGCTAGATAACCATAGTGTATAACCCAGGTGTACTTTGCATGAAATGGGACTGTGGTCAAAATATGCTATATTTAAGTATAGATACTATTTTAGAAATTCTCTAAGATGAAACATTAACTTTTGCCACAGGTGTACATAGCATCATTTGGATCTTCCTCAACAAAGCAGTGAAATATGTAGGTAATATTCAAGTCAGTGCAGAGTAGACCTGTTGCCTTTGTGAGCATGTGTTTAAGCACGTGTTTGATAGATTGGAGTTTAAATTAGGTGCTGTGAAAGTGCAACCTAGAAGGACAGTATAAATTTTAACAGTAAAGTGCACTACTTTGCTCTTGTGGAAGCCAAAGTAAAAACCAGGTTGTTACATGAAGAGCAGGAAAACAGTTTTAAATTTAGTGACGAAGGACATGCATGAGTAAAAAAAGTTATTTTTAAATGTTTATTATAAAGATACTACTTGTTCCAACTTTTCCAGAGGAAAATCTATGAATAAGGTGAAATACTTATTTAGCAATAATTTTTATTTTAAAATGTAATAAACAATACTAGCTCTTCAGATGTTTTATAATACATAGTTTATATTGATTTTGCTTTAAGATATGACTAGATATTGCTGCTTTGAAATAAATAGATTAGTGCATTCTTATGGGATCGTTTTAATGCATCTTATTTCTCAGAATGTATTGATATTTACAGAGCTCGATGTTCTGTATCATACACACCTTAGTGTTTTCCTTAGAGCCAATTTGCAGAATAAGAAATGATAGAGCAGTCATAAAAAAATAAATGAGAAATAAAAATAATTAAAAGTGGTTATATATTATTTTAACCAAGAGATATTTCAAACCTGACTTACTGGACATAGCCTAGGTACTTGTTAAGGCAGACTCTGTTAGTTTTCCTATTAGTCATCCTCTAAATTTCTGTAGTAATAATGGAGTTTTGATTTCTTTTCTGCTTGTTTGGTTATTCGTTTTGTTTGGTTAGTTGGTTTTTTTTGTTTGTTTGTTGTTTTGTCTTTGTTTTTGTTTTGTTGTTGGTTGGTTGGTTTTGGTTTTTTTCTTTAATTATTATTTCTTTTAATCACATTAACAAGCAAATTTGATTTAGACTACTAGCAAGTTTTGAAGAAATACTGTAGCTTATCTACGGTCCACTGCCTCCCAGGGACTGTCTCTGGTCTCAGTGAGTGCATATCATGAAAGGGGAAGTTTCTCACAGGGTTTTGGACCCACAAGCCCTTCCTTGATTTCATGTACCAGTGCCTGCACACTGACTCTTCTTGAGAGTCACATGCTGAAGTGGCAAAGCAAAGCCATCACCTACTTTCTTGCCCATGATATATGGCAGACTGAAAATTATGTACTCAGTTCTGCACTTTTCATCATAGAGCAGAATAGATCCAGTTGCTGGCAACATGTTGATTCTCAGAGAACGCATTATGGTTTCAAAAGAAAAACATATGAGATCTTACTAAAGTTAATATATACTCAGGAATTATTCCTATTTCCTTACATGTGAACTATAGTCTATGTTCACTTTAAAAATACTCAACTGACTGTGGGGTATGAAGCTGGATTTCACAAGAGAGTCTCCTCTTCCTGAAAAAAATACCTTAGTGGCCTTCTATGGATTTCAACATGTTGAACTTGAAAATTCTTTGATAATTATCGGAGAAAAGAAAATAAGCAGATGTCCCTAGGTTATTGAAAGGAAAATTTCCAAAAATGTTCATGAGATTCTTCATCTACTCACTCTCTCACAGTCCAAACTTTGAAGATGCATCTGGTCTAGTCTTAAGAACTCAATTTACTGCCCACGCTACAGCAGTGTCCTGTTATGGTTTTATGACAGCATGCTCTCAGGCTGCATTTTGGGGCACAATAATTTTGCTGTGATATGCAAAGCTATTCTGTTTCACACATTTTGAAGGGAAAAGCATCTTTACATGTTATTCTAAAAGAAAAGATTATTCCCCTTGGGTCTGTAACAGAGATTTACTCCCCTGTTTAATTTGGTTTACACGTTTGTAAGAATTACTTTGCTTTTTCTTCTTGAAGTGCATATGTTATTTTTAAATGCCTGAAGCCAACTTGCTAATCATTTTCCATATATTCCAAGCAAAATATAGACTAAATCAGAACATAATATAAAGGTCATATTGAACCTTATTCTGATAGAAATGAGGTTTATGCAGTAAAAATAGATCTAGATGCCATGTGGCACTGGAGGCTATTACAGAAGGCTGTCACATTTAAAAAGTGGAAATCTTGCTTAGGTCAGGAATGAAAATTAATTAGTATTTTCATCCTATCCCTTGGTGAATGTTTGTCCATACATCATAAAAATAATTCAGTTTGGTAAAGTCACTCATTGCATTTATGAATTAGACAGAAAGAGTGCAAGGGGGTTGAAATTACCCTGCAGTGCTGTCAGCTGTCTCAGACTTTGCATTTGGTGATCTTAAAGGCCCTTTCCAATCATATTTATTCTATGATTCTATGATTCTAATGATGGGCATCTACCAGAATTTGCATAGTTTTAGGGAGTGATATTTTTTGTGAGTACACAACATTTAACCCAGTGTACAAATTCAAGTGGAAGACGATATAGCATTCCATAAAATAGCTATTGCTTTACATCAGGAATATTTTCATACATTTACTTACCATTTTCTCACCTGAACTTAAAGATGGATGTTTTCCATGACAGACATTGGCTTCAGGTTGAACTGTGCTCAAATACTTCCATATTTCTCCTAATAAGGTTAAGGACAAAAGGTGTTCTGATGCCTATTTTGATTCTCAAAGCTGTTCTATGGAGAAATCTTTCTTACTGTACTTTGGAGCTGTGCATGCCATTTCACAGTGCAGTGTCAGATGTCACTTATAGTACTGCCAGGGAGAAGTCCACAGGGCCAGCCAAGGAAGCAGGCTTAGCTGATGCCCAATTAGCAGAGAAAGCTCCTAACCCAACTTAGCTGAGAATTCTGTTGCAGGGACACCAGCAGTGCATATTGGTTTCTGAAAAGTGTTTGGTATCAAGTCTGCCATATCAGCTAATAGTGCACATCTCTAGCAAAGCAAAGAGGGACTAGAGAAGATGAAGAAGTCACCCTGGAAAAGAAAGATAAGACCTTTGTCTCAGGTTCCAGCAGTGGCAGCACTATCAGAAGCAGGTCAGTATTGACAAGGTAGCTTTGTGCTTTTCTATCTGAGAAGCAGTATTCCCCAAGAAGTATCTTTGCAGATGTCTATACCTTGCTTGGGCAGATACAAAGAGCAGAAATAGCTGTTAAGATGAGGTCATGTGAATAAAATAGCCAGTTTGACATTGATTACTTCATCCTTTGAAGATAGAGTATGAACAAACAATATGAAGAGCAAACACATATGTTTGTGTTTCTCCAAGGATCTCAGTGTATGCCATTGCTTCTTGAGTTCTCTGTGCTACCAAAAAATAGAGCTGAAGTACAAGAGAAAATATGGTAAGAAGCTAACCATGGCAGAGAATAGATGACAAAATCCATACCTGTTAGAAAGGACAGATTTTTAATATAAGTGTTGAAAACCGAGGCAAAAAATTGTTGAGAGAGAAGTAAGTGGACAGGCAGAAAATTAGACTAAAGAGTTGTGCCTGAGCATGGAGTGAGTGGGTATTAATACATGCATGGAAATGTGTTGTGTTTGTGGCACTTAGTGCCATGGTCTAGGCGATGTGGTGGTGCTAAGTCATAGGCTGGAGATCATTTCCAGCCTCAGTGATTATGTGATTCTGTGTTGGAACTTTTCTGCTGAAAGAGTTTTTTTTCACATAGGCCACTTATTTCTGATTCCTTCTTCCAACCTAATCATGCTCTCTTCAACTCTTCTTTATGCTCATGCTGGCAATCATACAGCTGCATGATGAACTGCATCAGGTGGCTGTTCTAGCTGAAAGTAGCTTCTTTACCAGTGTGATTTCTCCAGTGCAGTAATGTTAATTTGTTTCATCTCCTTGATCTCAGTTGCCATGTAGTGGCATGTGTGGTCTCAGTGGCAAGGGGAATTTGGTGGAATCATGTAGTGAAAGATAGAGGGAAGGAGAAAAATGCAGTAATCTTTGATGAGATAGTGCAATTAAACTCTATTAAAGCAGTCAAAGATTCCCATCCAGGCATTAGGAATGTGAAAAGTCAAACAAACAAACAAACAAACAAACAACAAAAAACAAACAAAAAACCCAAAGAGAACTAGTAGTTGGTTGAGGTTAATAAACCTGATGAAAAGGACTCTTTTCAAAAATATCATCCCGAATAGGCTTATTTTGGCTTTAAAATGTCTTATGAACATCTTTAAAGCATTCGTTTGACTGTGAAAACAGAGGAAAAAAATTACCCGTTTTCTTTTCAGTGCAAATATAAGTGGCTTTAGTTACAAAGGCTTTGTATTACACATTCATTCAGAAGAATAAAGAAATACTTTTGGTCATAACCAATGTGCAGAATTACTGATCCTGTAGAAAGACTGTACATGATAGCAAAATTAAAGAATATAAAATAAGTGTTCTCTTAAAGATGCTAAGTGTATTTTTCATGGACAACAAACCAGACCCTTCCATGAGAGGCATAGTAAGATTTTAGTGGTGTTGAATACATTATACGTGCCAGTTCTTGCATAGGTGTAAATTCGAAATCCTTGCTGCTGGCATTAAATTGTGGCAAGAATGTTTGGGTAGTAGTTTACTTTTTTTGGACAGCAGCATCATGTATAGACATGATGTCATCCTCATTTCCTCTTTAAGTGTCAAATACAGGTCAATATTTGCAGTCAAAGAAAAGACACAAAAGACATAAAACCAAGTTATCCCAGGAAGTTATATATTTAAAACAAAGAGAGCAGTTATTCCCACATTTTCACTATTTACTGCAGACACCATATGCATGGTTAATGTCAATTAGGAAGAAAGTCTGGGTTGAAGTAAATCCTTTCTTTTGGTTTCTCCAGGAAGTATTCTCAAGTGAATCTTGAAGTTGTGTAGCCATGTATTGTGGTGTTTATGCATATATGAATATGCACATATTTATGCTTCTTTTCCTGAGGATTTTAGAACCTCACCTTTTGTAAAGCTGTTAATTTATATTTACCATTTGTTTTCCTGCACATACACTTGTGATATCTCCTTCCATTACATATTTTAACACATTTAATATTCTGCTACTCAAAGATTTTAAACCTACTAAAATCTGCATCCATGTATACCTGCTGACACAAGTTTCCATAGGTCAGGATGCAGGTAATTCTATAAAACAATCAATAACGGCTATTATGAGGTTCCCTGAAATCTAATGATCTTTGAGGTGGAAGTTGTACACATTTGACTGCCTCAACATAACATATGTAAATTCTGAGCACAGTTAACCAGTGTGAATCGTGACAGTACCCTTCTCCATTGCAGTGCTCTAGTGTCATGCTGGAAGAAGAAGCCTTAATTTGACAATGTCATAAAATCAATAGGTAACACAACAACAGAAAAATTAATCAGGTTACAAAGGAATCGGAACATATATAGGTGTTGCAAGCTCATACTGTGCATTGTCCAGTCCTAGTGCAGGAGAAGCAAAAAATAACATTTTAAGGTGAAACTAAGAACAAATTGCCCCTATATGTTATTGTTATTATTATTGCTTCCCATGTTAAGATATTTTAATAGCAGAATCAGTGGGAAGTATTCCTCTCTAATAACTCTCCTGAGAATGATTCTGTAGCATATTCTCTACATTTTTACAAGTTGGCTCATATGCTGAAACAGCCAAGGAAAATCTTTAATGGTAAGAACAAGTTCGATTGTATACCTTGTATGTTTGCCATTCCAGTAACAATCCTTATCAATTAATAGTTTTTATTCAGAAATAAATATATTTTCTATCCATAATTCCTGTTTAGTAAAAAGCAAGCAAATGAAGAAAAGTCTGTTCTGATTCTTGGTAATCCTGTACAGCAAAGAGGTATTAATTCTCACAACCAGAATTCTTGTCCTAGCTTTTCAATAATTCATATCCTATTATGCCAGGATGTTAAAGAACTTACAGGTGTGCCTAGGCTTAAGCAGGTTAAGTACCTGCTAGAGTAAACAGAACTCTGGCATGTGGCAAAATAGCAGAGAACGTGGCTCAACTGAGAGTATATGATAGTTCTATTACATTGAGATTCCTTTGCAACTGATTTTATAATCAAGGAAGAAAGATGTGATGTAATTTAGGATTATTTTCTGATGTAGGCACATAGGTTGCAGGAAGGCTATAACAAGGAAAGGTTTGTAGATAGAGGTAGCATATTTTATTGAACTAGCTGATAGATAAAATGGGCAAGCATTCAGGCACATGAGTTTCTCTTGAAGTCTGAAGAAGCAGTATTTTATTGGTCATGATCATAGATATTCATAACATCATTACATTGCTGTAGATTTATAGCGCATCAAAGTCCAAGAAGCGTTAAAACTGAGGGCTAATGGCATTATCTGCAAATGGAATTAAGTGCCCTGGAGGACCAAGAGCAAGGTTTAAAATGGAGCTGAGGCAGGCTGTTTTCTTCTATCTGCTCTTTCCCAGGAGCCTGTGTCTCATCAGCTAATGATCTGATTCCCAGTCCCCCTTCAGAGGAGTTTCTTCCTGCATTGTTCTGTATTTCCTCTTCGTCTGCTTGCTAGTAATACCCCCCCCCAGAAAGCCCTCCTAACCCAAATTGTCTTGATTCTGGTATCAGTTAGCACTATTTTTCACTAAGGGATCAGTTAGCTGGACTGTGTGAGTAGGTGTATTACAGATGTGTTGTAAGGATCTTTAATCTCTCCTAGCTTTAATGAGAAAAAAAAAGGTTGATGGACGGCTTGGCATTTATGTTTTAAAAGTCACAGTTTACCTGCTTTTAACACTGATGCAGAATAAACAGCCTTCTTTGAAATGTATCACTGAAGCAGCATTGCAGGTGAAATCCGGATGTAGTTCTTATCATAAAGAGAACATCCATTTCTTTAAGGGCATGGAAATACCAAGTAAAGGCTTAGCTGAATTTACTGACAGGAATGTGAGTATTTCTGCCCTTATGAAGCAACTTTATAGAACATTTCTTGCAATAAAAAATATATCACTTTGTTCACATCTACTGATTCTCATTATGGCTCTTACAGATTAACTTTCCATTTCCACTAATGACCATTTGTCAGAACCAAGACCTCCATTTTCTATCTTTTAGAAACTGAATAGATTGTTTCGTTTTGCATTAACTTTTCAGCTGCAGGTAAAATCTATTTAATTCTTCTCACTATAGGTCTTTCATATAAACAGTGTTTTACCTCAGAGCATTAATATCCAATATTAGGGTTCTGCTGAATTGTGTAATCTTATCTATACTGTTTTATTGTTTCAAAATTTTTGAAACAATATGTTTGGAAACAACTAATTTTTTTTTCCCGCTTATCTAAAACTACTGACTTCATTAGTACTCCTTATGAGTAAATATTATGTGACTTCACATTTTGTTCAAAATGTTTATGTAAAATCCTCAGAAATTTAATGTAGTAAAGTGCCAGATGAAAATTATCAGTATTACTGACGATAAGTAAAACAGTGAAATCTCTTCCAATCCAGTCCAGAACTGTGTGTTAAACACTTATTCAAGACACAACATTGACTGCCTGCCATGGGAGTCGTGGTTGTATGACAACTGTTCTGGTAAAAATAACAGTTTGGAAGTGCGACATGCTCCCTCAGATGTCTAGTTATCCATTTCTAAAAATGTTAAAGGTTATTTACACTTTAGAAGTTGTCTGAATTGTGTTGAAGAGTAAGAGTTCATGAAGGGTTTTTTTGTTAGGTTGTTTGTTTTTTTTAATAACTAATTAAAATGAGGCCCAAAACCAAGAAGATGTGGATATATATTTGTATATTCAATTTGCCTGTGGTACGATATTTTAACACTTGCAATGCACAAGTTAACACTCTACAGTAATATTACAAGTCTTTGCTGCAGTTATGCATGAATTTAATTAATTTCAAGCCTTCTATAGATTTCATCAGATTTCAGCTTAAAACTGCTGAAAATTATTTATTTATTAATGTAAACTGAGGGACACTGAGTCAGTATTTCAATACCTGATTCTTAATCTTTCCACATAAACCTGAGATTTCTCTTATTTTTTTTTTTCATTCTGCATAATAAAGGGGGAAACCATTCTAATAATTTTCTCTGTAAAACAGTAATACTGGGGATTTTTTGGAAACAAAACAAAACAAAACAAAAAATTAATGATCCAGTCAGATCAGTATTATGCTTTAGTCTTCCCTCAGCAGTGGCAGAAGGTATAATGTAAAGTATTTGTGATCAAGTCATGTTTCTTTTTAAATTTTTAGTAGCAGAAGGCAAACAATGTGTTGCAACCCCATAAAAATTCCAAATAAACAACTTGCTTCAAATTAAGTCATGTATCTAGTGATATCCCTGCTAAGAGTATACACTACATTTTTAAAGTGGTGGGTTTTCATAGTGTATTATAATGGTCTTTGTCTCTGTCATTCAGAACCTAACTGCAGCATTTTCCAGATGCCCTTTGTGTCTGACTCCATGCCACCAATAGATGAGTAATATTACAAATTCTCTTTCAGGAACCATATCTAGCTACCAATCAGGCTAGATTGGAAAGAGTCTATTAACACGCACTCAGGTCATCTATACTGGGGTGAGGAGAAGTTAATTATTTCTAGTTCATGCCCTCATCTTTTGAACTCACTTAGGTGAATAAGGCCATCATTATGCCTGTGCACAGATCTGTCAGTCTTGAAAACTAGAGCAAGGCTGGGTGTGTATGATTAGCTACCCGTTTCACATCAAGGATGAACACCAGAAAAGTGTGTGTGGCTCCTGAGAAATTCTGCCATATCATTCTCTTACTGAAAATATTTGTGGTCTAAGGAGTGTTCCAGGTTATGCCCCAACCTTGCACAAGGTTCTGCTGCAAACAAAATTTGCCTTTGCAGAGGATTATAATTGAAACACAATAATGGCACCTTCACTGTGTGTAGAAACATAAAAGAGAAATTTAAGTTAAAATATTGCTTAACGAAGAAGGCTAATTTCAAGTATTGTTATGCATGTGAATGACATTAATCAAGAGCAATTAATTTGTGTTTGAGCTGAGTGTGTAGCTGGTATGAAGGACACAGAGATCCCGTGACTATTCTTTATTTGAAAAACTAAAGGCACAGAGCTTCAAACATGGATTGGGATTTTAAATTGAGATGGTTATCCCATGCATGGTTCTCTGAGTTGGCAAGAGACCAACATGAACCAGAAATGGCATATGAGGAGAAGAAAGAATGATGATCTAGCTAAGAAAGGAGTAAGAGTTGGAGAATAATGTCAGTATATGGAATTCAAAAGGACTTCAGATCGGGTACATGAAACTGGAGCATTTTGATGACAGATGGAAAAATTGTAAAGAGGAAAGGATATATTTCCCCTGTCCTACATCCTAAGGGAGTTGAATGACTGGAGTGTAACTTGTCTACTTCCCTTGGTTTCTCCTGTGAACAACTTTATGCTTTTTTTTACTATATATATTTCACATTTAGTAATTCTCTTTCATCACTTTTTAATAATATTTCATGTCCTAAGGAAAACCACCCTCTGAGATTCCCTTCTGCTCTTTCCTTGTCATTAATGCGGCACTAGTGATTAGGACCTGACTCATCCAAATTTGAACAGTGAAAGTTTAGGCTGTTGCTTTTTTTAGTTCCCTCTGGAATTTTCAGCAAGAGGACTAACTGGATTTTAATTTATTTGCTGTTATAATTAAGGTTCACATAATCTTTCAAGTCTTTTCCATTTTTCAGTTATTAGTGGAACACAGAAAAAAAAAAGGATGAGAGATCCTGATCACTAGCAGTTTAAACTGCAGTGAAAAAATGAAAGCAACATATATGATGACAAGAATTGCAATGATAGAAATAGCTCTGTTGCAAAGAAATCCCAGCTGGCAGTAAGGTTCTGCATTAGATACCAAATTATGTATAGTTTCCTTATTGCTGGGTATATTTGACTTGAGCAACAGACCAATGCAGTAAATTCATGGATGAGTTTGTTTCAACTATATGCAAAATAGTTTTGGAGAATTTATTTTAATGTAGAACCTGTAGTGTTGTCAGAACTGCTCCTTTGAAAAGAGTATTTTGAACATCCCAATCTATAATAGTTTTCTGTATATTTAACAGAAAAAATCTTCAAGTTTTTGCAGACTCTAGCAAAATTTTTACAAAACACATATTTCTCTGTGTTTTTCTGTTCTATGAAAACCAGAATCAACTGAAAAATATACCTGGGAAACATTTCTATCTTAAACTGGAAGATTAATCAGTATTTAATGATTATACAAAATAATTCACAAAAAGTGGAGTGTTGTAGCCAAAGCTCCACAAACAATTGAGTGTGGGCAAGAATGTGAGAAGTCAGAGACAAGAACAGTGACATATAGGAAAAAAATAATGATGCTGCTACTTAAGTGAAAAGTTGGAGGAAAAAGCCTTGAGCTTAGATTTTCAGTAAACAAAGCAGGTATTCTGTGGGAAGACAAAACCATCCTGAGATGTATCATGCAGAAATTAATTTGCTACAGTAAGATTTATTAGGTAACTTGTGGGTGAAAAATACTGTGGGCCTTATTCAGAAACATATATGTAGGTGGCAAAGTGCTGAAAACAGCATTGAAAGTGAGGAAAGAAAGTTTTCAAGCTTGAAAGTTGAGTATGAGGAAAATATTGAGAGACAACTTAGGGAGTATGATTTGTAGGGTATGAAAGACTTTCTTCAGCTTTTGGAGCATTATCAGGTCTCACCCTGTGTAGTATCATTGCTTGCTACACTGACCACACCTCAAATTTGAGTATAATCTGTTATTCTCACTCAATGGAAAGGTTAAGTAAGGACCTTAAAACAATGTATTACAGGAAGACAATGTATAGTCATCAAGTTTAAGTAGCATTTTGTTAAAAAAATATTTATTTAAAAAAAAAAAAGGTTGGGAGATGACTAGACAATCAGTTTAAGTTTCTTTTTTGTAACAAAAATCCACAGAGCAGAACTAGAAAAAAAACATGTAAAAATGACCTGAAGCACTTTGAACTCAAGGGGTGAACTTCTCTGAAGCATTTTTGCATCCATATGGAGACACCTTGATCGTTGTAATCAGCACACTCCATTTGCCGCATTAAAAACAAGATAAATATTTAATCACAGTGCAATTAAGTCTGGATCAGTGCCATTGTTTTATAATAAATGCATAGTTAGATAGATATTGTACTGCAAGGAGCATATTCAACCTAAGGAGACTGAAGGCCCACACCAAGACCCCAAATCACCAGGTCCCAGAGTTGCTTTTTCTGACGATGCTGCCCTCATTGCTCACACAAAAGCAGCTCTGCAGTGCATAACATCCTGCTTTGCAGAGGCTGCAGATCTTTTGGGGCTGGAAGTCAACTTGAATAAAACAGAAGTTCTTTACCAGCCTGCACCACAGGAAGACTTCCATCATTCCCACATCATCATAGGAAAATCAGAGCTTAAGTCAGCCCAGCAGTTCAGCCATCCGGGATGCATTATTTCCTCAGACAACAAGATTGACAAAGAGATAGACAACAGACTAGCAAAGGCATACAGAGCATTTGGAAGACTTCATAAAAGAGTCTGGAGCAATAAACACCTGAAGAAAAGTACAAAGATTGGTGTCTACAGAGCTATTGTACTGTTTACTCTTTTATATGGGTCTGAATCATGGGGCATCTACTGCCACCACCTGTGACTCCCTGGACTGACTGAGTGACCAATGTCACTGTCCTTGAACAGGCAGGGTCACCAGGACTGAGGCCATGATACTGAGGACACAGCTGTGCTGGGCAGGGCACGTCTCCAGGATGGAGGATCACCACCTCCCTAAGACTGTGCTCTGTGGTGAACTTGCCACCAGCTGCCACAAGAGAGGAGCCCCAGAGAGGAGACCCAAGGACTCCCTGAAACAATCCCTCAGCTTTGGCCATACTGACTGCCAGCAGTGCTCCACTCTGGCCTCCAGTCGAGAGACATGGAGACACAGCATCCATAGCCCTGCTGCCTCCTTTGGGAACACACAGAGAATCAGTCTGGAGGAGAACAGACAGCACAGACAGACCTGTGCCTTGGCTGTCCCCAGCTGGGAGAGCCCTTCTGAAATCTTTGTTCATGAAGCCAAGCCATGAGTTAGATAGAATCTAATATAGCACTGACTCACCTATGAGCCTGGCTAAAGAGATTATTTTTTTTTTTTAAATAAAAGCCTCAGCTTTTAAAAACATTGATAAGATAAAGGTGTTTATAGCTAGTAATTATTTTTACTACTTTTATGCATTAACAGGAAAACATTGGGCAATCTGTTAATATGACCTCTAGTACACATAAAAGCTGAATGTTATGCAACATATTTCTTTTCAGGTTAAAATAATCAAACAAATAGCAATCTGTGGATACAATAAATATTTGTTATTACTAAATTCATTTGTGTCCTAACAGAAAAATAAAATCAACAGCAGCAAATTCCAGAAGAATATAGTATGCAATATATTCATCTGTATTAGCAGCTGTGGTCTGCTTGATTGTTTGGTTTTTTTCTCCCTATTTTACGAATATTTAATCTGCTGAGCAAGCAAGAATTTCTTATTGCACTTGAAAACACTTGAAGGATGAGGTAGTTAAAAATAGATCAAGTTCAGCTTCTGTGGGTTTTAGTTAAACTGAAAGAATCCTTTATTTTCCCTGAGCCATGTCACGATGCACCAGTATTATAGGAGCTGGGCCCTGAAATGTGTAGATATTTGTTGAAATTTGAAACTGAGAGTGATTTTTAAGTGAAAAAATATAAATCTATGAGTAAGAAGGAGCAAACACTGGACTACAACATATTAAATTATTACTGAAGATGCTTTAGACTTTAGTGGCAGAATGAGCATGTTGACTAGAAGAAACTATTTTCATGATTACAGCCCCTTCTGGCAGAAGGTCAATAGAGTATCTGAACACTCATCAAAAGTGCTCAGAATCTTACACCACAAAGGAGGCAGCTGAGAGGTAGCTGTAGTTTCAAGTAGTGAACAAACATGCTGTCCTTCAGGCCCAGTTATGTCAAGAGTGATCTTAGGAAATGGTAGCTTTCTTCTAGAGGTGAAAGCTAAAAACCAGTTGAGCAGAAGCTTTCTCTAAACCACAGAGGAGGTGCACTGGATGGAAGTAGATACCTAATTCCTTTGGCTGCATTGCTGGAATCGATATTTCATACTTTTGTGCTTGAGTCTGTAGATAGTTTGTGTGGATAGTTTGTGTGTTTTGGTGGGATTTAATGATCCTCAGAGCTCAGTAGATATGGGATCATTTCTGTCAAGTTGTCAAGTTGTCTCTAAATTATCATGATAGACACAGAGACATACAACTGGGGGCATTCAAAACCAGCCACCGTGCTGACAGGTAAGCCTTGCACAATTATGTTAAATTAATAGGCAAATCAGAAAATTTGAAGGAGAACACAGATTCTCAAAACTTTTATTATATTCCTGCCATGTTTGTAAAATAAAGAAATTTTCTTTCAGAATCTGTGGGGACATACCTACTGGTTTTGAATGTATGTTTGTGTGGAAGACAGTTTCTTTCACATAGGATTGTGTTATATTTTGGATTTCTGCCTGCTGAACTTTGAAACCTATAAACTGGCATTGGAGGGGGCACATCTTTCAAAAATTTATTTAATTGAGCTTTTAAAAGTTTGACAAAAAATGAAAAAAATAAATATACTTCCGAAAAAGAAGTGGTCATTTATGCAGATATAGGTGGTATAAACATAGTTCTTTACTATACGGAGAAAACATACATGTTAATTAGAAAACAATGTCAGGTATTAAGACTCAGACACTTCTTACATATTTGCAAGATACTTAATGCAAGTTTTTAATTATTGCCATTGCAGGATTCTTCAGCTTTCTGCTCAGTTGCAGGAACTTATGACCAGCAGGGATAGGGTTTTGAATTACCTCAACAGTGAACCTAATTCAGTGTGATAATCCTTAATTTCCTCATCATTAAAAGATTGTGCCTACTTCTACCTCCATTAGAAGACATTAGTTCTTCTCGTGACATAAAGAAGAAGTCATACCATACCACTGGCTTCTTTTACATATTTTTGTTTAAAAATATAAGAGCACTTACTGAGGGAGCTCTGGCACAGTATATTTTGGACACTTTGCTTTGGCAGAGAAAGCATATGAAGTACATGTTTTATCAAAACATGAGGTGTGGGGTGATTTCCCACCACTTCAAACCAGTGATGTGAAAACTGTGAGAGATATCTCTGAGGAAGCTTTCAACTTAACAGAGGGGCAAAAAACCTAACTATTTGGCTGACATCCTTGCTGAACCAAGAAGGCCTTAAGAAAAGCTAAGGCTATGAAGGCTAACAGCTAAAGAGAATTTTTCTTTAACAATTAAATGTAAAATTATTTGATAACTTCTATTAGTTATACGATAATGTCAATATTTGTTTTGATGGGGTTCTGAGCTTACTATATCATCAGGGTGACATTATCTATTACTCTTAGTTCAGTAATATTCCACAAAATAAATGAAGCAATTAGCTTTCTGGCTCAGTATCTTCAGCTTGATGTATATCAAGGTCAATATCTAATTTAGTGTTTTTCATTAAATTTACATTATTTCTACATGAAGGGAAATTACATAAACATCAAAAGTGTTAACATTTGCATTGCACTTCCTTTAATTTTGCTTTTTTAAAATAGGATTTGATATGTGTCACTCCACTGTGCCATTTTAAATGATTCTCACACCAAAAAAGCAGCAGATTTTGTATTTCACAAAAAAGGTTTACCTGGCTTGGTAGAAGCATAAGAGATGGCATGACGGTTTACAGCTTGCTATAACTGTACTGGGGAGTGGTAAGGGAAAGAATCACCAAGGCGGATGATGTTTGGGGTTTTTCCTTCCTCTTAAGACTACTATTTCAACTACTTTCTGATTTGTTGCATTTTGCTAAGCTAGCATTACACAGCTCCACTATTATCCCTTGTACTTCAGGGTTGGCTTTCGTCATATTTTTAAGTCCTAGGTAAAGATTTATTGGGAAAAAATATCTCTAGGCTTCTTGATAATGCACCTCAGTGCATTGTACAAAACCTTACATGTGCTCACTGTATGGCTGATGGCCTGCACAGCCTGCCCATTCAGACAGGCAGGCTCTGATGGAGTTTTCATTGGCACTCCAACTGAACTCTTCTACAGCTTCTTGCTGGGTGAGAAGTGGGAGGGCTGTGCTACTTCAGCAGCAAATGCAGAAAATACAGTATTTTCTGTTATTTATTTATTTATTTATTTATTTGTATTTTCAATCTAATGCATCCTGGGCACTTGGAAGCAACAGTAGATAGTGTTATATCTCACATGAACAGGTGCAGCTGAGGCTGTCCTGAAGCTGGTGAGACAATAAAATGTTTTTTTCAAAGACATTAATGGCAAAAGGCCACGTAGAAACAACACTGGTCCCTTGCAGGGTTATGATGGTCACCTCACCAACAATGATATATATATACAAAGCAGAGGTATTTAATGCATTCTTTGCCTCTCTCTTCAACACTGATGATAGATCAAAGGGGGTCTCAGTGCCCAAAGCTAAAGGACCATGACGGCAATGAGGATTAGCCCTTAGCTGACCCTGAAGTTGTATGGCATCTGCTGCTATGGTTAGATCCCCAAAAGTCCATGGGGCTTGGTGGGATTTATCCAAGAGTTCTCAAACAGTTGGCTGATGTCATCACTAGGCCTCTGTTCACTAGTTTTAGGAGGTTCTGGCAATCTGGAGAGATCTCAGTTGACTGGAAGCTGGCTAATATCATTCTACTATTCAAGAAGGGCAAGAAGGAGGACACTGGAAACTACAGGCCAGTTAATCTAACTTCAGTGCCTGGTAAAATTATGGAAATTATTATTCTGGGAGGTATTGAAAAACACCTGGAGGACAACTTAGTCATTGGTCACAGACAGCACAGCTTCACGGGGACAAAATCCTGCTTGTCAAACTTAATTTCCTTTTATGACAAGGTACCCCACCTTGATCAAGTGGATATATTTCTGGACTTCAGGAAAGATTTTTGTACTGTTTCTTGAAGTATCCTCCTGGATAAAATGTCCAACATACAGATGGACAACTGTGCTACACACCAGTTGAGCAACTGGGTCACATGTTGAGCACAAAGGGTGACAGTGAATGGGCAACCAGGCACTAGTGGGGTCCCACAGGACAAGTGCTGAATTCTGCACCTAGGATGGGGCAACCCTGGTGGCAAGTACAGACAGGGATCTGGAGGTCCTGGCTGATGGCAAACTGAGTATGAGCCAGCAGTGTGTCCTGGCACTCAGGAGGGCCAACTGCGTTCTGGGGTCCATCAAGCACAGCACCCCCAGCTTGTCAAGGGACGTGGTTGTGCCACTCTGCACTGGTATGACCTCATCTTGGGTACTGTGAGCAGTTTTGGGCACTGAAGTATATGAAAGACATCAAGCTGTTGGAGAGTGTCCAAAGGAGAGCAACAAGGATGGTGAAGGGTCTGGAAGGGATGACATGAGGAGATCACATGGATTGTTCAGTTTGGAGAAGAGGAGGCTGAGGGGTGACCTCATTGCAGTCAATGACTTCCTCACGAGGGGAAGAGAAGGAACTCGTACTGATTTCTTAACTCCTATGACCACAGACTACAGTTGGGGAAATGGTAGGAAATGAATCAGGGAAAGTTTCGGTTAGGTATCAGGAAAAGGGTTTTCACCCAGAGGGTCTCAGGCACATTTTGTGATCCTGGGGGTGCCTTACACAGGGATAGGATTTGGACTTGATGATCCTGATGGATCCCATCAACTTGGCAGATCAGAATCATAGAAGTTATAGAATATAGAATCATAGATTCTATTTCATCCATACTGCCAAGGGAAAATGTATGAAAGTATTTGGACCCTTCTTCCTACTACTGTAAAAGAATTTAAATATTCAATTTTGTCTTGTAACAGTTTTTCTAAAAAGTCTAGTTCACTTTTTATGTATTAGTCAAAAATTATGTTCATATTGGTGGAATGATGCCTTCCTTGCTTCTCTTGATATAGACAAACTAAAGGTTTCTCTCAGATCGCTGATTAATGCTTCACTATTGCATTATACAAGTTTTTATTTTTACAAATTTCTAGTTGGCTGGACTTGTCAAAGAAGAAAACAGATAACACAATTCTTCCTTGAGTCCCTTTGCAACTCTTCTGAGGATGTGTCTGTTTGATTTTTCCATCTATAAAATCTCAGAGATTTCAGTAAAGGCATCTAAAGCATTTAAAACTTTATATGCTTTAAGTTAACTTGCAATATTTTTTTTCAAAACCAGCATGGGATTTGGGTTGAATAACACAATGATGTATTTTGAACTATACTTATTATGTTGGCTAATACCACTGGAACTGCACAAAAGAGGACTCAAAAGAGCAGCAAAGTGAAGAGATCTATTACTTTTAGTGAATAATTAATCTTGTTGACATTATTTTATAAGAACATGGATAAAAATACCCAGAAAGCATACCATTGAATTCCAAAGCTCATTAATATTGATCAAATGTTGTTGTTCTCTTTGTGTTGGAAACCACTTAAAGATTACTTGCAAAAGTATTACACTATTATTGATTTAGAAAACTAAATCCCTGAAGTCCACTGCTTTTTTAAAATCAGTTGACAAGTTTGGGTTTTGTTGGTTTTTTTTTGCTAAAGACGGATGTTTTTGAACTTGCTGATATAGATCTGGGTAACCAGGAATATTAATCAGATTGTCAGGAAATTAATTACACATCATTCAATAAAATGTTATTTAAAAGCCTATACATCCCTATATAGTTGGGATATATTGGTTAGTTGGGACCACTCATCATCTGATAGCAGTGCCTAGATCTTGTCTATCATTTTTGATTCTTATATGGAATGATGGCAGGATGATCTGGGCAGCACACATATCTTTCTAGATGCTCAAATCTGAATAAATTTGTGTAACAGAGACACTGTAGACTGAGTTTAATGAAAAACAAAACAAAACAAAAAAAACAAAACCAAAAAAACCTCAAAACCCCAGAAAACCAAACCAAACCAAACCAAACCAAACAAAAAAACATTCTTCATATGCTTGAAGGTTCATGCAGTTCAAATTTATTTAACATTTGCTATCTCAGAGTATGGTCCTCTGGAGAATTAGGAGAAAAAAGGTATGATGGTAAAGGTAATTTAAAATTCCAACCATTCATTCATTCAGAATGCAGAGGAGTTTAACCCATGCCCTTTTTAAGAAAATTAATATTAACTAGTAAAAATTAAATCACTTTGTTTTACTAGTTTCAGTATATTTATTTAGGATGTTTTATTACTCTTTAAATCTTTGAACTGGTTATTACTTAGCATTTAGATTGAAAATACTAGTCATAGAATCATTGAATCATAGAATGGCTGGAGTTGGAAACTACCTTAAAAATCATCTAGTTCTGACCTCCCTGCATGGACAGGTACACCTTCTGCTTTTATGTGTCTATGACCAAAAAGCAACTATAATCCATGGGGAAAAAAAAAAAAAATATATTATTAATGTAGGTTCTTTCTTTTCAGTAAGAAGGCAGTGTAAAAGACTATGATTATTTAGAAATTGTGTCATGCATCAGTATATATATTATTGTGCCCCTCTGATGACCCTCTAAGGCTTTGTACTTTGGACTGAAAAAAATGCAAAATCTAAAGAAAATCAATGAAAGTATGCTGAACATGTGCTCAACAAGCCATATAGAGAAAGCAGCAAGCAAAATGAGAAAGTAATTATTAAAAGATTTATTGTTCTTGGAAGATTAGAAATCTGCTTGCATACACATAATTAATATATGAGACTACATACACATACATACACTGCAACACTCTGATATAGAGACTTGTCCTTTTCATCTTCATGATTTTAGCTTTTTTTTTTTAATACTAATTACATTTAGAATAAGCTGCTATATATTAGTGTCTTATTTATTGGGTTCAGCGAGACACATCTGAAATGTAACGATGTTCACAAGTGTAACTTCTGCAGGACTATGCTCTAGAATAGGCTGATGATGTAGGCTTGAACAGAAATGTGTACATGGATAGTTTCTCAAAATGCTATAACCACCTAGGCAATTGTATGTGGGGGAATGTGTTCTGACATTCCTGTCATTCTGTTAATTTTTATCTGTTGTAAATTAATGTTTTCTTAGAGAGTGCAATTTTCACTAATGTGATGTTCTAAATGGATATTGTTGCTGTGAACATCTGTCACACTTTTGGTTTGTAATTGAAAACATAAACTAGTGGGCAGAGTCTCAGAAACATTAAACTTATAGCTCTTTTGAATTTAAGTCATTCTCAGTGCTTATTGTCAGTAAATTATGCTGTGGAAATAAGTTATTTTCTGCTTTGTTGTTGTTGTTTGGTTTGTTTGTTTGTTTGTTTTTTTGTTTGTTTTAAGTGGGTGAATAATTATGACATTGCCTGTTCTATAAGTGAAGAATAGCACTTTTCTGTCTAAATGCCAAGGTTAAAAATAACATATTTCATATTGCATTTACAAATGTTTTCACACACAAACTTGCACATCATGCTTTCCAACTAATAATTACCATCTTTAAAGTGAGATTGGGAAAAAAAAATCACACACATACATAATCACCACAGTTGGAAAAAATCTCTAAGATCATCCAAATGCCAGCGTTCCCCCATATATAAAATGCATAAATCAGTATCTGTATCAGCCACTTAAAGCATGTCCCAAAGTGCCTCATCGACTCAGTTTTTAGATACCTCCAGGGATGGTGACTCCACCACCTCCTTGAGCAGCCAATTCCAATGCCTAAATACTCTCTCAGTAAGGAATTTCTTCCTTCTACAGATGTAGTCTAAACCTCCCCTGCTGCAATTTCAGGCCATTTCCTCTGGTCCTATAATTGTTCACTTCAGAAAAGAGGCCAGCACCCACCTCCCTACAACCTCCTTTACAGGTGGCTGTAGAGACCTTATTGGTCTCCTCTCAGCCTCCTCTTCTCCAGACTAAACATTCCCAATCCCTTCAGCCTGTCCTCACAGGGCTTGCTTGTTCCCCAGACCCTTCAATAAAATGTTTTCTTCTGGTAGGAGGTATGTTACAGGTAGTACTATTTAAAAAAAAAAATATAAAAAATTATATATATGTATAAAAGACTTTTAGTACATAATGTTAAATGGGTAGCCATTAGACCTCAGTTGAAAAGACTGTCGTTTATAGGTATGTATAGTCAGTGCAAACCTAACAAATTGTGTCTCACTGTTGAACTTTTAGGTATCCTACCATGCAGTTAGTTAAAAAAAAAACCTGTTCATAAGACCCTTTTTGGAATCAGCTTGAAGTTAATATGCTAAAAAGGTACTCAGTGGAATAGTAATACTTGGTTTATTAGATGGTAACTGCTGGCCCAGATAGTCCTGTATTCAGAAAGTCACCCAAAGCCAAAGCAAAGATCTCCGCAGACTACTGTCTTGACATGTAGTGATTATTCAGGGATACTGTATGTGTCACTCTGTACATGATAGGCATGTTTGATTAATACATATTTCCTCAGTGGTATAAAAGTTAGAATGTCTGTTATCTTTAATATGAGAGCAAGATTTAGCTTCTCTGTCTCCCGTCTTCTCTTACATTAAAAAATAATGTTGTGATTAATGAGTAGTGACATGCTTCATATTTTTTCTTGTTCATAAAAATCTGTGCTGGCAAGTTATCTGAACTAAGTGAAGGGTATATTTTAGAGGGTTAGTGGAATATTAAGGTTTACATAAAGGATTTATTTTTTTATGAACATGTATAAATGACTGAAATTATTATGGTAGTTATTATGTATGCATTTATACTTATCTTTTTTTTTTTTTTTTTTTTTTTCCCCTCTCTCAGGACCATGCCTTCCTAATCCATGCCATAATGGTGGGATATGTGAAATTAGTGAAGCTTATCGAGGCGACACGTTCATAGGATATGTTTGTAAATGTCCAGAGGGATTTAATGGGATTCACTGCCAGCACAGTAAGTTCCACATGGTAACTTTTATTGCATTTATAGATAGGAGACATTTTATTGCTTGCAGTGTTGAGGATTAACATCAGATCTGGTTTTG